>NC_141908.1:27645500-27948500 GCF_057802395.1 Ceratotherium simum simum
ATCTTTCTCAGCAAAAAGAGGAAGATTGGCAATGGATGTTAGCTTAGGGCCAATCTTCCTCATAAAAAAAAAAGAATAATTTGTGTTTGCTAATTTTTGACACATCAAATATTAAATAAATAATTTCTGCTTCTCATCAGTATAAATTTTTATCAGTTCAATTCTACTAACAATGTAAAAATACATGAACAATTCATTTTTTAATCATACAATAATAGTTATGTGGTATGCAATCTCGATAATCATGGGTTTGTCGACTTACTAGAAATGATAATGATTTGACTTTATTTAGAGCTATGTTAAAAGGAGTAAGCTCTTGACTTGATCACTGTAGTTTAGTTGGTTAGGGACTCTATGACTAAAGATTCATGCATGGAATTGAGATGAAAAGCATCCATAAATCAGGTGTCAAGAGAAATGTCTGCTATTTTGTAGGAAATATAACAGTATCTTTATTAACCCAATATTTTATGAAGAGTATAGTGTTTAGTCATTAATGTCATCTTCTTTCTTTACCATCAACAGCATTTTAGCAAAATCTACCAATACTGTATGGATTTGCTTCTGGACATATGGAAAAAAGAGATTAAGAAGCCAACACTGATTTTTAAAACCAACAATATGACAGTGAATTCCGAAAATAGCAATGACATTTTATTTTATTTTTTGAAAATATATGCTTTATAACCTTTGCTATTTCAATTTCTGATAGGGTTAGACCCCCTCACCCATCCAAAAATGACCCACAACCTGCAAGTTATATACTATGTTTTAAAACTCACATAATGATTTTGGCCTTTTTTACTGAATCATACAACTGTGGTTCATTCACATTTTATCCTAGTATTACAATGCTGTCATTCAACTCAACAGAGTGCTATAATAATCTACAATCTTTTACTGTATATGATAGTTTTCTTCATTTCTTTCTTCTTGGTTTCAGTGCCGTTCATCTAAAATTATCTAAATTCTCCTCACTTTTCCAGTTTTCTTCACAGTCTTCTCAAATTACCTCCTTTTTACTTTTTCACTATTTCCTTCACCCCTGTTTACTCATAATATGTTCTTTAATGCAATTTTAATTTATAACACTCTAACTATAATAGCACCATGTAGTCTCACCAAGTAGGCAATTCTTATGGTGTGGATTCAAGAGAATACTCATTAAAAAACAAAATCACATGCCCCCTATTGTGTTGGTTGCTGGTGCTAATTTTTCTCACTTCCATTGTTTATAAGTAACTGTTGCTAGATGAAGGCAAATATCTTTAAATAACATATTTCTTTTCAGAAGTTTTCAGATTGGAACTCTAAGAAATATTTCGGGAGCATACTAAAAGGCTCCAACCATGGACTGTGGTGGATGTATCAGATTGAAGCTCAAGGCATGGCCACATCATTAGGACAATAGTTTAAGTTGTTAAGAAACTCAAAGACCAACAAGTGAGTGTGTAATTTGCCGTCAAGATTGCCCGCTGTTTTTAAGTGTTTGGAGACCAAGATGAAGACCACAAGAATCAGTGGCAGATTGTCAAAGCAATGATGCAGAGGCTTACCATTACCATTACAAGCCACAAGAGGTACAATTGTGTTTCCTGAAATGATGAAGTCTTAATTGAGCTCATTGGAAGCTTGGATATAGTTAGTTTGTGAACATTTCTAGAATTTAAAACTTCTTTATTTTTAAGGAAAAGAATTATCAATATATAGCAAATGAAATAGTGTCTATATTTGTGAGAGAAAACTGGAATAGAAAATCATTTGCGCAGTTATCTTGCTGGCTCAAACATTCTTAATTAGATTTGTGTGTTATATAGTGGAATTGGTAAAGGGGCATACTGTGAAAAAGAAATTTAGCAGACAGAAACTTTTACTCCAAAAGGTTTTACTTTGGTGCTGAATGTAGATATATGTTTTTCTACTGGCAAAATTTAACAGAGCAGAAACATCTATTAGAGTTCTTATTTTTAAATCTATCTCCATTCAGGGCAGTTTTAAAGATTATGACAGTAATCTGAAACTTGAATTATATGCAAATCTAAGTCTAAGCTTAGAATAGTTATGCTAATTCTGGAAGAGAGAATTATCACTTTTATTCATCTTACTTTTAGTATTTTTTAAGGAATTAGTCCCTTTTTATTAAATAACAAAACTCTTACTTTCAAAATGACAAATAGAATCTTGGCTTATGTTGGATCGCTATTAAAATAACCCTTGCCTAAGTAACAGAATCATACATAGTCCTCCCTATCTTATGCTCCTAAAATGGTCTTTCTAGACTCTACGAGAAGATTCAATGTATGGTTCCAACAGGAAGGTTATCTATAAGGCAGTAGTTAGGTGTATAGACTTTGGAGTTGGACAGAAATGGATTCAAATACTAATTCTTACATATACCAATAATGCAACCTTAGGAAAAAAAGTCTGGAATAATTTTTTCCCTGTAAAATATGAATAACATTATCTAATACCTAGGGTTGTTGAGAGGATTAAGTATGATGATGCCTACAAATTTCTTAACACACTACCTGACATTTAGTAAGGATTCAAGAAATAATAACTATTACAATTAGAGTCGTTGTTAGGTCTTGAGTTATTCTGGTTCCCTGTGGCTCACACAAAGTTCCCTTTTTTATTAAAAAAAACACAGATTTACCATTTAGTGAGGTCAAGGCAATCTGGGATACCTCTATTTGAAGTGGTTGGTTGAATTTACCATGAACGATTAGACATACTAGGCCTAAGCTGGCTCTCATTGTGCAATGTTAGGTAATTATTCATTTGTATTATATAATTCTGTTTTTCCTGAGACGTAGCCCTCCTTTAGATTTTTTAATAGGCTGTGTGTGGTTAGAGTTTACTGTATTTTGGTGGTCAGTGTTTACTATATTTTAGGAAGCATTTTGTACATGGTGAAAAGACATTCTGCTCTAAGAATGGCATTGACTATAAGCTGAGCATTCAATATTTTCACTTGGGACACACAGGATCATCTTGCGCAAACTTCTTATCTGATAGATGATATAGCTGAGGTTCAGAGGAGTAAAATAATTTGCTAAAATGGCTAGAGCTGTAATTGGAATCCAGGACTCTTGACTTGGTCTTGTAGTACTCAGCTTCTCTTCACAATTCTTATTTACTTGACAATTATGTGAAACATCTATTTAAATGTGCCCAGTATAGGAGAGAAGTCAAGATGGCGGTGTAGGCAGACTCTGAACTCACCTCCTCCCACGGATACAGCCAATTTACAACTATTCGTGGAAAAATTACCCCTGAGACAGAACTGAACACTGGATAAGAGGACCTCCTGCAACAAAGGACAATCCTAATTGAGGTGGAAGAGGCAGAAACTCCCTTCTGGAGAGGAAAAATGCTGCCTTCACAAGCCGCAGTGCCTCATGGCCGCCCTGGAGCAGCCCAAAGATCCGCAGTCCTCCCTGGAGGAGCAGGGCCCTGAGCTGGGGAGCGTCCCCGCCGTGGGCATTTTGTGGACCCAGCACAATCAAGACGAGTGGCATAATATCTGACTTTGCCTATTACTAAAACAGTGGGGAGTACCCCCAGAAAAGCTGGTGCACAAAGAAATTAAAACTGGCTCTTAAAGGGCCCAAACGCAAACTCACCCATTTCAGAAAGCAACCTAAAATCACCAGAGAGAGAGGTGCACAGTGCTTTGGTGAAAAGAGACTCACCTGACAGGCCCTGAGTGCATCTCGGTGAGAGGTGAGACCTCTCCAGGGACTGGGACATTGGCGGCAGCCATTCTTGTGGCCTGGTGTGGGCGCGCTGACACAGACGCCATTGGAGTTCTCCCTGGGGCCTGCTAGCCTGGGTCTGCCCCATCCACTAGAGCCGATTTAATCCAGCTCAGCCAGGGCAGGCAACCCACCCTAGAGACGGGCCCCACCCAACAACAAGCCCTCAGGCAACTTGTGGGCCTGCATAGATTGGTGACTGGATCCTCTGCAGCCTGGCAACAGCCCACTTCAGTGGGGCAGGGCGTGCACAAGGAGCAGGTGGAGAGTGTGGGGCTGTGGTGGAGTGTGTGGGGCTCTTGCCTTGGAGAGACTGGGTCCACTTCAGGAGTTCGGGGCATGCACATGGGGCAGCACTGTGCTCACTGTGTGTGTGGACCTGTGGGTGGCAGGGCTTGTCAGCTGCAGAAGACTTGTGCTTCTCAAAGACCCATGTATGGGGTTTGCCCCACCTTCCAAAGCCTGAAACAATTGGGTGCTCCTGTGCCTGAGGCCAGCCCCACCCAGCTGCAATCCTCAGAGAGCTGACAAGAGACCTAAAGGCTGGAGGCTTATAGCAATTGTAAGCCCCTGAGCCTAACAACCTGCCATCCTGGGGGTCTACTCACTTAAAAGAAATACTGCAACACAAATGCGGTATTAGAACTTGCAGCCAACTGTGCTGGGGCTCCCCACACCTGATAAAGATACTGAAGGGCCCACAAAAACTACAAGCAGCTGAGCATTACAACAGCTGGCCAGGAGCATAACTCGGCCTCCCTGGGCACCTACAGGGAGAGCAAACAGGCCACAACAGAAAGACACATGTAGCCCACATAGGGGTTACCCCTGGAACATTGAGAACTGAGGGAAGCACACTGCAGGCCTCCTAAGGCCCACTTATAGAAGGTCACCTATCCAAAAGCAGGAGACATAACTGACCTACCTAATACGTAGACACAAGCACAGGGAAAGATGCAAAATGAGGAGACAAAGGAATACATTCCAAGTAAGGGAACAGGACAAAACCCCAGAAAAGGAACTAAGTGAAACAGAAATGAGCAACCTACCTGACAGAGAGTTCAAACAAAGAGTGTGAAGGATGCTCACTGATCTGGGGAGAAGAATAGATGAACTCAGTGAGAATGTCAACAAAGAAATGGAAGATATAAAAAAGAACCAATCAGAAATGAAGAATACAATACTGGAAATGAAAAATTCACTAGAGGAACTCAAAAGCAGAGTAGAGAATACGGAAGAATGGATCTGTGAGCTGGACGAAAGACTAGAAGAAATTACCCAAGGTGAACAGGTAAAAGAGAAAAGAATTAAAAAGAGTGAGGACAGTCTAAGGGACCTCTGGGACAACATCAAGCGCACTAACATCCGTGTTATAGGTGTCCCGGAAGGAAAAGAGTGAGACAAAGGGGCAGAGAATCTATTTCAAGAAATAATAGATGAAAACTTCCCTAATCTAAGGAAGGAAACAGACATCCAGGTACAGGAAGCACAGAGAGCCCCAAACAAGATAAATCCAAAGAGGCCCACACCAAGACACATCATAATCAAAATGTCCAGAATTAAAGAGAGAATCCTAAAAGCCGCAAGAGAAAGACAAGTTATATACAAAGGAAACCCCATAAGGCTATCAATCAGCTGACTTCTCAGCGGAAACCTTACAGGCGAGAAGAGAGTGGCACACTATATTTAAAGTGCTAAAATGAAAAAACTTACAGCCAAGAATTCTCTACCCTGCAAGCTTATCATTCAAAATGGAAGGAGAGATCAAAAATTTCCCAGACAAGCAAAAGTTAAAGGAGTTTGTCACCAAGAAAGCAGTGCTACAAGAAATGTTAAAGGGACTGATTTAAGGGGAAAAGAGAAGACCACAAATAGGAAAAATTATCTATTTCCATGATAAGAGGGTAATGGATACAAATGCACAAAAAAGAGGTTAGATATGATATCAAAAACATAAAAGGAGGGAGGAGGGGAGTTAAAGAGTACAGCTTTCAGACAGAGGTCAAACTAAAGAGACCATCAATTCTGTATAGAAGGAGAAAGGAACAGAGACGGACTACTAAAACACTGAGAAAAAAAAAAGTTAAAAAATAGCAGTAAGTACATACTTATCAATAGCTACTTTAAACATCAATGGACTAAATGCTCCAATTAGAAGTCATAGGGTGGCTGATTGGATAAAACAACAAGACCCATATATATGCTGCATACAAGAGACATGCTTCAGACCTAAAGACACTCACAAACTGAAAGTGAAGGGATGGAAAAAGATACTCTATACAAATGGCAATGAAAAGAAAGCTGGGGTAGCAGTATTCATACCAGACAAAATAGGCTTTAAAACAAAAACTGTAAAAAGAGACAAAGAAGGGCATATATAATGATCAAGGGAACAATCCAACAAGAGGATATAACACGTGTAAATATCTACGCACCCAATGTAAGTGCACCTAAATATATAAAGCAATCATTAACAGACATAAAAAGAGAAATAGACAGTAACACAATAATAGTAGGAGACTTTAACACTCCACTTACACCAATGGATAGATCATCCAAACAGAAGATCAATTAGGAAACATTGGCCTTAAATGACACACTAGAACAGATGGACCTAGTAGATATATACAGAGCATTCCATCAAAAACCGAAGAATACACATTCTTTTCAAATGCACATGGAACATTCTCCAGGACTGATCACATATTAGGCCACAAAAGAAGTCTCCATAAATTTAAGAAGATTGAAATAATACCAAACATCTTATCTGACCACAACAGTATGAAACTAGAAATCAACTATAGGAAGAAAATCAGAAAAGCCACAGATATGTGGAGATTAAGCAAAATGCTATGGAACAACGACTGGGTCAACGAAGAAATCAAAGAAGAAATCAAAAAATACCTGGAGACAAATGAAAATGAAAATACGACACGCCAGAATTTACGGGATACAGCAAACGTGGTTCTAAGAGGGAAGTTTATAGCAATACAGGCCTATTTCAACGAACAAGGAAAATCTCAAACAATCTAACAACGCACCTAAAGGAACTGGAAAAAGAACAACAAACAAAGCCCAAAATCAGTAGAATAAGGGAAATAATAAAAATCAGAGCAGAAATAAATGAAATAGAGACCAAAAAAACAATAGAAAAAATTAATAAAACCAAGAGCTGATTCTTTGAAAAGATCAACAAAATTGACAAACCTTTAGCTAGACTCACCAAGAAAAAAAGAGAGAAGGCACAAATAAGTAAAATCAGAAACCAAAGAGGAGAAATTACAACAGACACCTCAGAAATACAAAAAATTATAAGAGAATACTATGAAAAGCTATATGCCAACCAATTCGACAATCTGGAAGAAATGGATAAATTCTTAGAATCATACAACCTTCCAAAACTGGACCAAGAAGAAGTAGAGAATTTGAATAGACCAATCACGAGTAAGGAGATCGAAACAGTAATCACAAACCTCCGCAAAAATAAAAGTCCAGGACCAGGTGGCTTCCCTGGTGAATTCTACCAAACATTCAAAGAAGACTTAATACCTATCCTTCTCAAACTCTTCCAAAAAATTGAGGAAAGGGGGAAGCTCCCTAACTCATTCTACGAAGCCTACATTACCCTGATACCAAAACCAGACAAGGACAACACAAAAAAAAGAAAATTACAGGCCAATATCACTGATGAACATCGATGCAAAAATCCTCAACAAAATACTAGCAAATCGCATACAACAATACGTTAAAAAGATTATACACCATGATCAAGTGGGATTTATTCCAGGTATGCAGGGATGGTTCAACATTTGCAAATCAATCAACGTAATACACCACATTAATAAAATGAAGAATAAAAATCACATGATCATCTCAATAGATGCAGAGAAAGCATTTGACAAGATACAGCATCCATTTATGATAAAAACTCTGAATAAAATGGGGATAGAAGGAAAGTACCTCAACATAATAAAGGCCATATATGAGAAACCCACAGCTCATATCATCCTCAATGGTGAAAAACTGAAACCTATCCCTCTAAGAACAGGAACCAGACAAGGATGCCCACTGTCACCACTCCTATTTAACATAGTACTGGAAGTCCTAGCCAGAGCAATCAGGCAAGAAAAAGAAATAAAAGGGATCCAAATTGGAAAGGAAGAAGTGAAACTGTCACTATTTGCAGATGACATGATTTTATATATAGAAAACCCTAAAGAATCCACCAGAAAACTTTTAGAAGTAATAAACCAATATGAGTTGCAGGATACAAAATCAACATACAAAAATCAGTTGCATTTCTATACACTAACAACGAAGTAGCAGAAAGAGAAATTAAGAATACAATCCCATTTACAATTGCAACAAAAAGAATAAAATACCTAGGAATAAACTTAACCAAAGTGGTGAAAGATCCGTACACCGAAAACTATAAAACATTGCTGAAAGAAATTGAAGAAGACACAAAGAAATGGAAAGATATTCCATGTTCTTGGATTGGAACAATTAACATAGTTAAGATGTCCATACTTCCTAAAGCCATCTATAGATTCAATGCAATCCCTATCAAAGTTCCAACAACATTTTTCACAGAAATAGAACAAAGAATCCTAAAATTTATATGGAACAACAAAAGACCCCGAATAGCTACAGGAATCCTGAGAAAAAAGAACAAAGCTGGAGGTATCACACTCCCAGATTTCAAAATATACTACAAAGCTATAGTAACCAAAACAGCATGGTACTGGCACAAAAACAGACACACAGATCAATGGAATAGAATTGAAAGCCCAGAAATAAACCCACACATCTATCGACAGCTAATCTTTGACAAAGGAGCCAAGAACATACAATGGAGAAAAGAAAGTCTCTTCAACAAATGGTGTCGGGAAAACTGGATAGCCACATGCAAAAAAATGAAAGTAGACCCTTACCTTACACCATACACAAAAATTAACTCCAAATGGATTAAAGACTTGAATGTAAGACCTGAAACTGTGAAACTTCTAGAAGAAAACATAGGCAGTACAGTCTTTTACATCAGTCTTAGCAACATATTTTCAAGCACCATGTCTGACCTGGCAAGAGAAACAATAGAAAAAATAAACAAATGGTACTATATCAAACTAAAAAGCTTCCACAGCAAAGGAAACCATCAACAAAACGAAAAGACAACCTAACAATTGGGGGAAAATATTTGCAAACCATACATCTGATAAGGGCTTAATCTCCAAAATATATAAAGAACTCATGCATCTCAACAACAAAAAAACTAACAACCCAATTATTAAATAGGCAAAAGACCTGAACAGACATTTCTCCAAAGAAGATATACAGATGGCCAACAGACATGAAAAGATGTTCAAAATCATTAACTATCAGGGAAATGCAAATCAAAACTACAATGAGATATCACCTCACGCCCGTCAGAAAGGCTATAATTAACAAGACAGGAAACAACATGTGTTGGAGAGGATGTGGAGAGAAGGGAACTCTCATACACTGCTGGTGGGAGTGCAAACTGGTGCAGCCACTATGGAAAACAGTATGGAGATTCCTCAAAAAATCAAGGATAGAACTACCATATGATCCAGCTATCCCACTGCTGGGTATTTATCCAAAGAATTTGAAAACACCAATGCGTAAAGATACCTGCACCCCTGTGTTCATTGCAGCGTTATTCACAGTAGCCAAGACTTGGAAGCAACCTAAGTGCCCATCAAGGGATGAATGGATAAAGAAGATGTGGTATATATACACAATGGAATACTACTCAGCCGTAAGAAACGATGAAATCCAGCCATTTGTGACAACATGGATGGACATTGAGGGTATTATGCAAACAGAAATAAGTCAGAGGGAGAAGGTCAAATACCGTATGATTTCCTTCATTAAGTAGTAGATAATAACAACAATAAACAAACACATAGAGACAGAGATTGGATTGGTGGTTACCAGAGGGGAAGAGGGGAGGGAGGAGGGCGAAAGGGATAATTTGGCACATGGTGTGTGGTGATGGGTTGTAATTAGTATTTGAGTGGTGAACATGATGTAATCTATGCAGAAATAGAAGTATAATGATGTACACCTGAAATTTATACAATGTTATAAACCAATGTTACTGCAATAAACAAAAAATTAAAAAAAAATGTGCCCAGTATAAAAATTGTGTATATTGAATGCTATTTCCAAAAGACAAATGATATGTACACTAGACTCATTTGAAGGCGCTTGAGATAATATTCAGTTATTAAAAACAAGTGTTTGACTCTATAAATTTCTATCAAAAGGAGGTTTAATGCTTAGTGATGAATGGGTCTTTTTTACAGCCTCGATGCTACTATTTGGGATATTCCTGACTTATTTTTCCCATTTGAGCTGTTTTAAATAATTCTTGTTTACTCAGTACTTAGGGAATGCTAAATGTCTTAAGGGTGCCATCAAGCATGGTTCCATCAGTTTATCTGGAAGTTGCCCAAAACCCCAGCCTACTGTGAAAATTGCCATGACATCACTGCCCAGGCTCTATCTCCCTAGGAGAAATAGTGAACTTCAGTTTCCGTTGCTCTTCACTTAGTGCCTAAAATGAATGAACACAAATTTCTTATTCCTAGAGTTGAAAATCAATGGAAAAAAATACTTACGTAGTCAGCTGCTGAAAGCAAGAGGTCCATACTTAGGGTGGATACACATTTCTGGGACTTTATTAAAGGTTAATCAACAAATTTTGGCTTCAGTTGTATCATTTACTTGCATGTTAATATGATATCAAAAAGATAAGATTGAATAAGTGGAAAATGTAAATCAGTGTACCTGGCTATTTGCATTGTGAGAATAGAAGAACTGTGTTTAATGTGCTGAATGGTGTTATTGAATAGTGTTATTTCAAACTATTGAAATCACACAGATTATTTAAATTGGATTAATATCCTGAAGCTATATTTTCAGTCACTTATTGTGGGCATGAATTATTTTGCCCATCTTAATGATTTACAAGATTATCAGCAACTATGACAATAGAATGGGAAAATTTCTTAAGATGGTAGGAAATGAGATAAATGGTTTTAGTTCTCTTGAATTGTGTCAATAATTTTTGAGTGTTTATGTATTTTGTAGTGTAGGTTTGCATTGTTTCATATTAGTTATGTTATTTAGAATCTGTTTTCGGTGCCATGCAGTTTTCATATGGCACATTGCATTCTATAATGATGTGTCTTCGGTTTCATGACCAAGAAATCCGCATAAAAACCCCATAGGTCCATAAGAAACTGTTGTAAGCAGTCTCACAGTGGCTGGAGTACTATTCGTAATACTCAATAATTGTGACTTGAGGTCCTTCAAGACCTTTCTTCTTCCAGGAAAAGGCATTGTCATACATTATGATCAACACTTCAAATGCTAATTCCTTTAGTATAATCTTCATAATAATCTAACAAGGTAGGCTTTATGCCCATTTTATAGAAAAGGGAAATTGAGGCATGGAAAGGTTAAGCAAATCAGGAACCATCCTAGGCCAGTCTGATGCCCAATCTGTTCTCAATCAATGCACTGTATTGTCTGTGTTACAGCTGTCAAACCTTAACTCCTTCTGCATTTAAAAATCCTCCTATCCTATTGGCTATCTTTATTCTCACTTCTAATTAGCACTATGGGTAGGCTTCCATTCTTCATTTAGCTTTCTTACATTAGCAGGCTGATTTCTTACTCTGAACCTAGCTCTGACCTTATTGCTCTTAGGAGACTCAGGAACCTTGGGTTAGAGGTATCTTCTACTTGTGGGGTGTTTTTTGTTTAGTTGTATTGGAAAGGGATATTAAACACTTTCCTGATTGATTTACACTTCAGGAGTCAGCATGAAAAAGTAGCAAGGGCAGAGAAAGTAGAGTAAAATCAAACTAAGTTCAAATCCTGGATCCAGCGCTTATAGCCTCATCAATTCAGGCAAATTTTAGAGTCTCTCTGAGTCTTTCTTTCTCAGAGTACAGGGTTTCTATAAAGATTTAGTGAAGCAATATATAATAAAATAATCTAGAAAATTCGTTTTCTTCCTACCTAATTGGTTTTAAGCAATTGTATAATTTTATTCTTATTACTGTTTAAAAATATTATCTCCTTCATTATTTAACATTTAATACTCATTCTAGCTCTAGATGCATAATCTACATTGTGGTGTGTTTGAGCCAGGGACTTTGTCAGAGTTTCTGAGGATGTTAGAAATCTAAGTGCCACTAGAACCATGCCCAATATGGCAGAGAAATTTACTGTTCACAGAAAATTTAAGTGCTCTCCCACATTCCTCTTCCCTCCATAAGTCAAGTAGTCCCGTCTGACTACTTCTAGCCACTGGGCTGCAAGGGGGGAAGTAATATGATTTTCTTCCAGATAAAAAGCACTTACGAGCTGGTGTGTGGTCCTTTGGCTCTCTTTCCCTGATGCAGTAAACTGGATGTTGAATATTCCTGTTGATACAGTTACAAGATAAAAGTAGCCTGAATCCCTGTGACATCAATTGGAAGCTACCAGGCCAGTAAAGGACTTCGCATGATCAATCACTAAACCTTTATGAATTGTGCTGAGATTCTGGGGTGTGTTTGTTGTTGCAGCATAGCCTAAGCTAACCTGACTAACGTATGCAGCCTTTGCAGAAGACAGTTTTTTCACATGGTAAGGATGCAGGTAACTAGAAAATATTAAGAGGAGTTGCAATAGCTTAGCTAAATCATCTAAGTAGACAGTAATAGGAAAATCCATTGCTACCAGTAACTAACTCTGTGGTTCTATATATAGAGAAAATTCTTCTTCCTAACATTTTTAATGCAAGTGTTTTGTCACATTGAGTATTTTCCTGTAGGATTAGAGATTGATTCAGACCAGTCTATGCTTGATATAAAACTCTTCAATAATAAAAGAAAAATCCCCCAACTAATCATATCATACCAGGTCAGGGTAATGCTCTGTCTAATTCAGGATTCACGTCTCTTATATGGTCAAAAATAGATATTTTGAAGCAAGAGTGGAAACTCGAGAGTAGAACTGTCCACTACTGAAGATTGTCTATAAAGACAACTGAGTTTGCAAAAAAATGACTCACGAAAGTTTTACAATTCAGTTATTTCACTTACCATAATGACAAAATCAGATCAATGACCCAGCAATCCAATCAACATCATAGCACTGTTTCTATAGTTGGTTGGCTAAGTTGCATGGTTAGTATGTCCAGTAGGCCAGCTGTGTACTGGAATGCTTTAACTCTTCAGACTTCACTTACTTATCTGCCAAAATATTTGCATTTAACAGTGTGGAGACACAGATAAGTTTTGATTTCATGTTCTGTAGGATTTGGTTTAGAATTTGTAGTTGATGAATGGATAACATTTTAAATGTATATGAGATTCTTTCTGACTATGTTAATTTGATGAAGTTTTTGTTTTAATTGGAAAATTCAAAAATGATATCTCACATTATTCTTTAATTATGCATTTCTATGCCTAAAAGTTTAGTTGTTGTTGTTTTGTTAGTGATGATATGATAAATGAGCACCATGATGGCAGAGTGGAGTACACTAGACTGACTGTTGGGCTGGAAGTCAAGAGTCCTGTGGTTTGCTCCTGGCTTTCTTACAAATGCATTTGTTACCTGAGTGACCTTGGGCTGGTCACGTAACTGTTCTGGGTTTTACTTTCCTTATCTGTAGAGTGAAGGTACTAATACCTTCCATACTTAAACTCATAGGGTCAGTATAAGGATCAGATTAGCTAAAGCATATGAAAATGGCTTAACGACATACAAATGTTATATTTACATTTATTGAAAATTGTAGGTGGATATATAAACAAATAATCACTTATTTGGCAAGTCAATTCTCTTAGCTCTTTGTCTTCTAACTTGGAACACTAAATCTGCTCCCCAGTCTCCTCTTGTAGACATTTCCTAACCTTTCACCCCATCCCAAATCTTGGCCAAATGCTCCTTATCTATGCTCCAGAGAACTCTCTGGGTAATTGCATTATAGCACTTAGCGCATTACATTGACAAGATGTGTCTCTGCTTGTCTCCTCCACTAGACAGTGAACTTCTGGAGAGCTGTGGCAATGCAGTTTTTATTTTTGTATCTCCCATTCCCAGCATAATGCTTGGCACATTGTTGATGATCCTAAATATTTACCAAACTGATCATAAAGCTTGGAGACACTATGATGACTGCTATATTTTTAAACAAATATTCTCATTTAAAAATATTATTCCACTTGGCTGGTTGACAACTTACAATAAATATGACTTTGCAATTTCTAATTGGAAACCTTTTAATTTCTTAATTAGCTTCATACAATTTATATTACATCTAGTAGAAAGCAATAAGAGTATTTTTTTTTTCTGATTCTAATGTAACTGGGAATATTTTTTGCAAAACACAAAATTCTTTGCAACTTTTTCTTTTTAAAGTTCTACCAAGCAGTTTATGGAATGGCAACCTGCCAAATGGTGATCCATTTTCCGAAAAACATTGTTTGAGATCATGCCAACCAGGCACACTGAGCTTATCTACTGCATCATAGTACAGTCACATAATTCGTGCAAAATTATGTTTGACATTAAATTATAAACCCTTAGTGTAATAATAAAAAAATAAATAACCCTAAAAGCAAATTAAAAATATGTTTTCACTGGAGCAGGTTATTAGCCCACTAGAAACTTGATCTGTAGTAGTCAATCCGTGGGCGTGCTTCCATTTCTGGAGGGGTTTGAAGTTTGTCTCTGTTCAGAGAAAAATCCTTAATTCATGAAAGGAAAATTAGCTAATAAAATAATTTTTTCCTCCTGAACTGCTCTGTTGATGAAAACATGTCCACTGCAATCATAGAAAAGAGTGACTTTTCAAATAAAGTAGTTTGTGTTGCCATAAACAGAAGGATGGTAAGACCATTGCCGTTCTTTGCCAAAGGAAAGAGTAGCCAGCTGTGTCTGGCGTTTTTTTCTCTACTGCAATATTCATATAAATAGTCTCTTCTTGGGACTGGAGTATTCCAAATGAGAGCCCGTCAAAGAGAAGCTAGATTCTCTCTGAGTTTGTGAGTTCTGAATCCCCGCTTATTAACAAAACAAAAACAATAAAACCCACAAAAATCTTAAATGATGAAAAACTACTTCTATTTTATTACACCTAGTATTTCAACCTCTGTAACTGTTTTTTATGTTTCAATCGGTTTTCTTAGTTGTCGACAGACCTGTAAATTATAAATTAAGATTTTAATGGTGTCTGAATGGTCCTTCTTAGGTTCTGATATACAAATCCAGGAGTTTATGTTTTGGTTAAAGCACAATTTCATGCTCCCCTTAAGTTGAGATTAAATTATTGTGTAGGTAATGATAAACCGCAATAACAACCATGCAATAACAACAAAGTCTATCTCCAACTTATTTATTTATGAGGCTTAATTTTAATTGGTTTTCATATAAGCATAATATTTATCCTTGTTTATTTGTAGTTAAAAATTGGTATTGTTGTTCTTGTAGTTAAAATATATTTTTGCATCTGTATAAATGTTTATGAAAGATAACTTGTATTCCTTTATGAAAACATCAAAAAGGGGTATGTTTTCTTTAATGTAATGAAAAATAAAGCCCACAAATCAGACATACTGCATCTGTGAGGAAGATGCAAGACTACGTTTTACCCAAGACAACATTTCAAAATGATTGCCAGGTAACTGGCAAAATTGTAATGTGTTCTGTGGCCAAATTCATTTTAGCATTGGGAATTAATTTTCCAACGTGTTTTTGGAAGTAAGAGGTGAATTAATTATTGCAGGCACTATGATATCATTGGAAGTCTGAAGTTAGACAGTGAGTCAGATGAACATGGACCCAGTAATATAATTGGACTTAGTTCCTTTATCTTTCAAGGGCTCTTTTACATGACAACACAATATTCACCCTGCTCCAAGGGATATCTTTGGCACTTCTACAATTCTAATTTCTTTCCAGGCTTGCTAGTTCATTGTTGATTCTTGGAACCCAAGCAGAAGAGAGGGGGATGGAGCGGAGCTTGGTGTCCGCCTGCCGTCTTCAAGCAAGCCCCAGGTCCCTTGTTAGTTCCGGGAGCATTTGCAAAAGTTTTCCAGAGAGAGCAATTGCTCCTTTGAGCAAGGAATGCAAACTTTTGCTGGCAATTTCAATGGGACTCGTGACTCTGGAGGGATCTGAATGTAACCCACGCTCACTGGGGCACTGGGATTGATCATGCACAGTCCCCTGGAGGAGCTACACGTTTAGGACTAGGATGCATGACAGCATTAGACCAGGAGCAGAAGACAGAATCAGGTGGTTTAAATCTTCCCCACAGACGAGTTTGGAATGATGTCAAGTAATACATGTTTGCCCTTGATATCAGAGATTCAAAAGACTATTTCAGCAGCGAAAATAAGTCCCAGGCCTATAGAAAGGAATGAAATGACAGGAGCTTGAAAGGCAGCGTAATCTGTCTCGACTAGCGGTTACTTTTCCTTAACTTTTCCCTCTTTCCCTCAGTTTTCTGTATGTATTGTGTGTGTGTTTTTCTTTTTTTTCATTTCTCTCATTTTTCAGAACAGAACTAGATTAGTAAGCATATTGTGTTAAGATTTACCTGATAGTATTTGGTAAGAGGTTCACATTCTGTCAGAAGTTTTTCTTTCCTTTCTGTAGTAATGAGTGTAAAAGGAACTTCGTCTGGTGAAGCAGAGATCATTAAAAAAAAAGAAAGCAGTAGCTTAAATAGTGCAGATGGTTTTTCTGGGGCAACAGGCCTCCTCAGCTCCAAGTCTACTAGGTCAAAGGCCCATTGGTTATGAGTTAGCGCCACTTATATTTGGCCTTTGAGTTCCAGATTGAACATCTCTCCTCTGGCCAAATTTTACTACCATGTAATAAAATAAAATCCAAGGTACTTAAACTCTTTTTAATGAGGACTACCAAAATGTTTTTAAAGTTATTCCATGGCTCTCCCTTTCTCCTCTCCATATTTTAATGAGTTTTGTAGAAAAAAAAAGAAAAAACATTTAGACCATGTCTATATAACATTAATATAATGAAGAAGGCACAAAAAATTCAGACCAGCCATCATTTTGTTTGTCAAATATGAAAAGAAATAACCAGGGCTTTCTTTTCTTTTTTTTCCCTGATGAATTGATCATATTAACTAGATGTTCGCCTCAGAGTTAAGGCAGTTATAGCTGGTTTCAAAGAAGAAAACAAGATCACTTATATGCTATTTCGCTTAGTTGTCCTTTAATTTTCTTCTTTCTTGACGATTTGTTTATTTTAACGTTGGATTTGGACCACAATGTTCTCTTAAAGAAAACAACAAGCAAACAAACCCCCAATTTCCAATTCTAGTATTTTTTTGAAGATTTTTTTTTTAAACTGGGGAATTGACATTTTTCAGTATGAAACTCAATTTATGACTAGAACACAAGGTTTGGATCCTTTCTTTGCTGATACACTAAGTAAACCATTATAGTATAGGTACAGAGACAAGTATATGCTCATTTAAAGAAGACAGTGTGTTGCGTAGCATTATTTTTTTTTAATATCACATTTACTATTTGACTACATAGTTATTCTGTTGTAGGCTTCCTCTCCACTACAAAAATATAATAGACAACTAGGGCAATATTGTGGCTCAATCAGGCAAAATTGCACTGACTCAGTTATTGAATCAAGATGAAAATTTTTTGAAATGACTCACTCTTGGCTTTTTCAATGAGAAGCAATATGGGCTCTTCTTCAGGCATTCTGCATGCAGTTATTTGAAGTTGCACTAATTTTGTATCAGATAAAGAAAATTACACATATCTTCCCAAACCAACACACACAGCAGAGCACACTGGCTATGTCTCTTGCTAGCATATGGTATTCATCATTCGCAGTAGCGGCAGCAGCCACCTCTTTTAGTTGACTGGTGGAAAATAGAGCTCCAACTCAAATCTCTGTCTGCTCGCCATAGCTTTTTCCAGTTAAATTGGTACCACAATCTGTATGGTTTCATCACTCCATTGGCAGTTTAATATAAACATCTGTTTCCAGTCTTTTATATCCTATCTGAGATTTTTTCAGTCCCTCTGAGCTATCTGTCCTTTTCTCCTTCCCAATTTATTTCCCTTGACTTCTAAATGATGTTATATTTTCCAATATTTCCTTGATCTTTTGCTCAGATGTGTGCAAAATGTATTTAATTAAATGTATTTAATTATCTTTTTTTTCTTCTGGAGCCTGAACTATTTGTTTATGATCTGTTCCCTCCTTGTGCATTATGAAGCTCTTTACTCTCACAGTGCAATTTTCCTTGGAAATAAAGTAACACGACTCCAGTTTCAATGATGGAAGTGATTATTTCATTGTGATTGGCATCAAGATCAAACTGTGAAGAATTTTATTCAAGTTAAATGATTTTGTCTATTCTTTGGCCGTATTTTGCATTTACCACTGTACAATGCAAGGATTTGAAGGTCTAGTGCTCAGGATTCATATTATTTTGCTTTCTCTTCTATTAAATTTATAATGTTGGAAAGTAAGGGCCTTTCCTGCAAGGTAATAATCTGTGGTAGAAGCAGAGACCCTGAATCAAAGACAGTAGAGACTTTTAATTCAACTATTGGTTAAATGTCAGGAAATGTTCGGCCCAGAGGTCACTATTATTAAGTCAAATAGAAAGCTTTTATTTTCTTATCTCCTTTTTATTTTAAGAGCTGTTCATAAAGATTGATGCTTTGTAAGTCACAAACTGCAGGGAAATGGTGGAATTCTGTAAACAATTGGCAAGCAGAACTTTGTTCTTATTGTCCCATTAAGCTTAATATGAGGTGTTAAATTTAATGAAATGTGGTGAGTGAAGTGTTATTTTCCTATTGGTTACTGTAACAGTCATTAACAAGTAGGATACGACTAGTACTGAAAATAGAATTCTGTATCCATGACAACACAGAGTTCAGCTTTTCCATTTTCAACAAATGGGACAGCAATTACTTAATATTTTCTTGATTTATTAATTTCCTTATAAGTGGGAGTAACAAGAAGACTCTTGAACTGGGCAGTTAATAGTCTAAATTAGCTAAAATTTCTAGCTACATCATTTGTATAATGATTTAGTCATTCACTTGTTCCTATAAACATTTGTTGAGATTCTAGTATATGGTAGACATTGAGCATACAGAAATGAGTGAGACACAATTTCTGTCCACAAGTTGTTCATGGTCTAATTGATGCAGTGGTTCTCAAAGTAGGGTCTCTGCACAAGCAGCATCAGCGTAACCACAGACTTGTGAGAAATGCCGAATTTCTAGGCTCTTCCTGGACCTACTGAATCACATCCCCTGGAGTGAGGCCCAGTGATCTGTGTTTTAACAAGACCTCCAGGTGCTTCTGGTGTTCCCTAAAGTTTGGGAACCACGAGTTGTGTGGAGAAATTAAAAGCTTTTCAACTAAGAATATCTTGTTTTATATCTAAAATGATTACACAGTAAGAGGATACTTCAATTTAAGACAGTTATAGTTATATCAAACTTCAGAGATTCTGTAAATATTTATCCTTTAGGTTTACAACCAAGAACAATAGGCCATGGACAAACTTCACAGGATTGATTAAAATCCTAATGAAAATTTAAAAAGCTTGATGAAAATCTTCCAAATTCCATGGTCTTGCTACATCTCTTCAGTGATCCTATCGTTTCATGAATATTAAAAGGCTATCTTTTAAGATAGAATTATATATTGTAAGACGTCATATTTACACTAAAATCCTGAGTCTATCACAATGCTAGACAGATAAATGTTCAATAAACATCCAGTCCATTCATGGATTTAAATCTTGAAAAAAATCACTTGACCGTTCCACTTGTTTCTTCTTTTGCAAAATAATGATGGAGGTAGGGATTGTGAGTTAGAATAGTCTCTCAGGTCTCTCCCAATCTGGATATTTTGTTATTCTATCTTTAGAAGTCTGTGTTTATTAATATAAGCTCTCCCTTTCACTCATATAAATGTGTACACACACATATATGCATATATATATAACCAATTTTACTCTCTATATTTATTTATTCTCTCTATTGTTTATTAAGCCTTGATTATTAGTACAATTATATCTTAGCTTTTCTGTATAGTCATGGCCTTGAATCTTTGCCCACTCAGAACTGTATGTGTGTTCTTCCAAGTCATCGTTCTATACCCGGAACTGCCTTTTCTTGAACACGCCACAGGATACTTCACCCTTCCACTCTCAGGAGCCCATCTGTTCTGAGAAGCATTCCAATGACAATAACCACCTACCACTTTGTGCTGTTATACACTTATCTTTTCCCTCCCTTCATCCTGTTGATCTTGAGTGTATTCCTTAAGATGAATACTTTTGCTCTGTCGTGCTTTTGAATTATAACTGGTGATGTGCTTTGTAAACTCAGAAAAATAATATTTCACATAGAAACCTCTAATATATCAGGTAGAACCATTTGTAACAATGTGACACTAATATGAAAAGTGAGTTGCATTGCAGGCAGGGTAATAGATTAGCATAATGCTTTAGTATAATGTCAAGCTATCATGGTTCAGGTGTGAGCCCTGGGGGACTAGTTACCTTATTATCTGCTAGAGTTGAAACTGTAGCTCTACAATAATCAGCCATTTCAAGATGAAGATATTAGTACAGGCAATATGACAGAGACAGATGGGTATAGTGTAAAAACATTATTCAGGCAATCGGACCAATCCTTCACCACTATTCTCTTGCTGTGTGATCCTAAACAAGGTAAATGACCTCTCTGAATCTTTTTTGTCAAATGCAAAGTTATGAAAATAATCTTCACATTTTAGGATTGCTATGAAGGTTAAGTGAAGTAATGAACATTTGGAAGAACCTATCGCAGGGCTGACACAAGCAAGTTTAACATATGTCTGTAGCAGCACTCCAAACCTCTACGAAGAAGTATCAAACTGCCAACCTATCTCTCCATGTGAATTGTACCCCAAGCCCTTGGTATCAACATGCTGAAAAATAAACTCATTTTACCTCTCTCCTCTGCAACCTACTGCTCCTGTCTTCTATCATTGGATGAATGGTGTTTCTACTCAGATATTGTCCCAAATTAGAAACTCTCCTATCTCTCACTTCACATATTCAACCAAGAACTAAAAGCAGATGGTTTTTACTTCCCATATTCATCCCTACAGTTAATTCCTTAATTAAGACTCAAAATACCTTACTTGGATCACAGTATAGTCTCTAAATCAGCCTCTCAATTTTCAGTCTAGAATGTTCAATTCACACTCTTTACATGTTAGCAGGGAGATTTTTTAAAACAAAAATCTTGATCACATTACTCTCTTGTTTCAAATCATTTAACGATTCCCTATAACCTTTTGGATAAAATTAAAACTTTTTAGTATGACATGGAAAGCTCTCTCTGGTTTCGAGAATAACCATCCTTCCCCATCCACCCTGACCCATCTCATCATTACCACATATTTCTCCACAATTAACCCAAATAAATTAATTTTTATATCTATTTGGGTTCTACCAAAAGCAGAGCCTGAGGCAAGGACTTGGCGGCAGGGAGTTTATTTGGGTAGTTATATAAGGAAGCAGGAATGAGGGAGCAGGAATGGAGTGATAGGGTGTTTTTGTCAGCGTCTGTCATTGAAGTCCCATAATGGGCAATAGGGCTTCATTCCCTAAAACCTCTGAGAAGCCTATAATACTCCCAGAATTGGTCAGAAGGACAGAAGACTAAGTCATTCATCTGCTGGTTGAAGGATGCCTTTGAGTGTAACTCTCCAACACTTCCAGGCTGCATTTGTGCAGGGATTAAGTGGCTTCCAGAACTTCGAAGAAGTTCCTGAAGTGGGAAATGCTTGGAGGAGATGCTAGCTCTGAGTTTGTACAGAACTGTGTATCACAGCTGCTGCTGAAATCACAGATGGGCCAAGGTGACATGACGTTGGGCAACAAAGAGATGGCTCCACTCTGCTATGCTTTTGTGCCTTTGCATGAATTGTTCCCATGTACCTAAAATGTCTTCATTGGGTCTTCTTCTCCAAGTTCATATAGTTAACTCATACTGATCCCTCAAGTTTCAGTTGCAGAATTGGCTTTGCCAGGAATCTTTCCCTGACCATGACTATTATCCAGAAGTCTTTCTTCTCAACATTCATAGCATTCAGTTAGTGCTGCATTATGCCACATATCATAACAAATGGCACTTACTGCTTTACTTCTGCCACCAGAATAAAAGCGTCTTGAGGGTGGGAAATGTATTTTGCTTGTCTCTGCCTCTATTTGTAGTACAATGCCTGGTTATCCTAGAATTCGAACCAGTATTTGTTGAATAAATGAAAGCATTAATGAACAGAAGAAAATAAATCCCCCAGGCTAATCTTCATAAAACATTATTCTTATGTCATCTCTCATCAGAAATCATTGCTAAATATACCTTGCTGACAGATAATGACTAAATTCTTTAACTTTGCTTTCCAAGGTTTCTCTAATGTGATCCCAAACTGCTTTTCTAACCTGATTTCCCATTACTCCCATTTATTAATTTTTGACTCCAGCCACACTGCTCACTCACTATCCTTTATACAGCCTTCTAGATCTCCATCCTCTGGGCACAATATTCTGTCTTTTTTTAAAATGTATTTCTGACTCTTACACATATTTTGAAGCCTAGTTTAAATCCTGTTGTTTTAAAAAGAAAAAAAACACCTTCTTGACAAATAGCCTATAGTGGTCATTTTCTCTCCTTTGAATTCTCGTACTTTTTGGTAGTCCAGTGATTACTAATAATAGGGTCATATCTGTGGCATCTGCATGCACTGTATCTCTTCAATTAGACTCTATGTTTCTTGAGGTCAGAGTCCGTGTCTTATATATACTTTGGAAAGAGATTGTATTTCTTGGTATCTAATCCAGTGCCTAGAATGGGCTATTACATATATTGCAAGCTCAATGCTATTTCTTTATGGATAGACAGACTATTCAGACGTTTACTTAAGTATCAGTCATTTAAAACACACTTCTGACTCTGGATAGTCAGATTGCAATTGCATACTACAAAAAAACAACAGCCTTAACCTGACTGAGGGGGCAAAACGGACAGACATTTGCTCAAAACCTTAGCAATGCTAAAGGAAAAATCATTTAGAAGTGTTCAAACAAAGAGAGACCATAAAGAGAGATTATCTAACAAAGCAATTTAAGAATATCTCTTAGAACAGTGAAACTTTACTGAATATAAAAATAACCAGAGACATAAGTTTACCTTTGAGAAAATTTAAAACAGTACTGATATTCCTATTCTGAATTTACTTGCTTAACACATTTATTTGGTTCTATGATGTTTACTGAGGGAAAATGAGATATGGTTAAATGATCTTAAAATATAGCCTGTTATTGACTATGGCTATTGCCATAGCCAATTTTATAAATTATTAATATTTAAGAGATAGGGCCTTTTAATTTTGGAAGAACTAAAAACAAGTAGAGAGAAGGATTTATTTTTGTAAGGAAGAACTGGGAGATTGGAGGTTAGAATTGGGTGCAGATTTGTACCGTAATACATTTGTATACTGTTAATTTTTTTTATTACCACTACTATGTATTATTTAATCAAAAATACTCAAATATTGAAAAAACATCTTCCTTGATTTTCATCCCTTCAAGAGATGGAAACCTGAATATGGACTAATAATATTGGCACGAACATAGCTAATAATATTGGCTATATTCCTTACTATATACTTTACTTTTTTACTCAGTGTATCATTAATATTGGACCAATTACCAAATATGCAAATTATACATGTTTATATAGACATTGGTGAAATCAATCCATGAAGCTGAACTAAGAAACTATGTTGAATGATAGGAAAATCATTTGTTAATATTTAATGAATTGAACAGAGAGACCTTTGTTTAAATGATATTTTATAAGCATTAATTATAATAGAATTCTGACTTTTCAGAAGGATATGGTTTTCAGGTTAATTCTGTGGATTTACTTGTTTTTGTTTTTTCAATAAGATAAACTTAAGCAGGCGATTCACTTGTTGTATACTAGAAAAAGAAAAAAGAAAGGATTCAAAAAAAACTCTCCTTCCCCCCCACTTGACTACCTTCCCTCTAGTTCTTCCAACATTAATAAATACAATGTTGCTGACTATGTTATGTTGTTACTAGGTTGTGTCAAATCAAGAGAATAATTGGACATTAAGATTCATCTCTGAATACATTAATTAGATGATTTCTTTATTTCTGTCTTAAGTTACTAATGATTTCCTCTCCATAACTAGGGAAACTCTGTAAGAACTCATTATCCTTTTGGGATTCTGTAGCTACTTTAAGATGATTTTTGGTGGATGTGGTCGTTCTGGTAACAGTAGATTCTACATTAAGTTCCAAAAATTAAAATTTCAAAAAGAAAAGATACTATTTAGATTTAAAACGTGTGCCCTTCAGGGGGTTATTTCTTTTCAGATGGAATATGTTCCACAACAATGGTACCTATGGAGAGACTTGAGGACCCATGAATACTAATATGCTCATCAGGATGATCATTGAGAAGTCACATTTTCTCTAAATGCTGAGATTCTACAAATATCTTCTGTATATGTGGAAGAAATGGGCCATAATTCTTCTCGGCTCATAGGTTATGTGCCTTGCTGTACTGGAAACTCTTTGTGAGTGGGTTTTTGTCTTATTTATCTTTGTGTTCCTGGTGCCTTGCCCAGTGCCCAGGATAGGAGGCACTCAATAAATATTTGTTATCAGCTAATTAAGAAAAATCACTTAACCTTTCTAAGTCTAATGGTGTTAAACCAGAAATTATCTGAAGACCTTTTCTTTTGTAACATTCTATGAACTTTAAGCAGGCATTGTTCTGTAGATCGCGAAAATTTTTCAAAATATTTATTCAATAAAAATTTTTCCAAGAATTTATTCCATCATAATATCTCAAATTGCTGTAATTTAATGGCATTTCTTATAAATAAAGTTTGACTTTAAAATGATTAAAAAATTAATCAGATGCTTTACATTCTTCATTATATGAATACATACAGGTAAAACGCATCAAATCTTAATCCTGTGGAACAAGGATAGAGTGATGAGCTGAAGGGGTACCAACATGGAGTTCAGAGTTGATAGCATGGGAGAGAAACTCCAGAGACAAACTCAGCCCACTCACCATTAGCCTAAGTGGGCCAGTCCTTATATGACTATTTTTTTCCTGCCACATTTTGCCCATGTGCATTGGTGCCATCTTCACCTTGACACAATGGATGTTGTCCCAGAAGTCTTTGGTATAAACTGAATTTTTGTAAATCACAGCATTTAATAAAGGATTATTGAAATACAGCACATACTGTTTCAGATTATATGGGTACAGCCAGATCTAGACTTCACAGATTTATAATCCAGTGAGAGAAACACACAGAACATGGACGATGATAAGATGAGACACAGAGCCACTGAGAGGAGGAAAAGATGCATTCCTCTTGGGTCTAGCAAGGTATGATGAGGGAAACCGTGCCCTTTGAAATGCCCTGGGGCTCAAGAAACAAAGGAAGCAGGTTATGAATACTCTTCAGAGTTCTTTTGTTTTCAAATAACATACTGTGAAATTTGTCTATAATAAACTTGAGTTTTCTATATGCCTACTCTTTTTTTCTGTATAGTGGGTTTTGCCAAAGAACTAAAAATCAAATTACTCTTCTTTTAAATTTTTATCAGAATGGAGACTTTTACTGCTTCCGCTTAGCGACTATTGCCCGTATAGAATTATTTGTGCCTCTGAAAACTGCCAAATACACTTTCAATTTTTATATAACCATTGTAAGTAAAGGCAGAATTATGGATTTTTTTCAGGACCTCCCTTGAATTGACAAGCAGGGCTACTCTGTGGCAAGGAGATGTAGTTGCTGTTTTTCTATTAATAGTAAGCTGGAATCTTACAGATGTAGCGATTGGTTAGCAAGCAGGAACAATTCTGTTACTTGATGATAATATTTCTGTAGTGTTTTACTTTACCTATTTAGTTCGGATAATGAAAATTGCATGCAAAAATAACTCAAAGTAAGCTGAAATTTGACTACTGGATGAAGTCTTTCAACTAATATTATTGACCACGTGATATATTCCAGACCCTATGTAAAGCCCTGGAGATAGAGATAAAGACCAAAACAAACATTTCCTACTCTAAGAATGGGGTTTAAGGTCTGTTAGGAAAGACATATATTAATCAAATAACCACACAATAGATTTGTAATGACATAGTTAGATGATGATAATAATAGCCCTAGAGCCATAACATGCAATTAAATGGTTTTAGGTGTGTGTGTGTATATGGGTGAGTGGATGTTGTCATGTGATCATATTGGCATTTATAAAGCCCTCTGTCTACAATGTAATTGGTATTGCCAACAATGGATATGAGGAGACCAGTTAGAAAGTCCAGAAAAGACAGCACTTCTAGTTTAGACTAATGTAATGGCAGTGATGATGACAGAAGTAGACAGATGACCCAATTACTACTTCAGTAAAAGATTTAAAGGAATTTAAGCATTAATATTTATCACGTGCATATAATGTGTCAAATACTCTTTCAGGTGCTAGGGATACAAAAAGGAATACGTTAAAAAAAAATCCCTTCCCTCAAGAAGCTCCCTCTTTGCTGTGACATTTCCAACTGTGGTCAACTACGCATTCATATGAGAAAAGAATAATATAAAGCAGCTAAAGTCAGGTGATGCATATTCACTGCCATTTGACTTTGGTATATATTATATGACTTTTACACTTAGGGATGCTTTAAGAATCAACAGAAATAACACATTTGAAAACACTTTCGAAATATAAATACAAATATAAAGTGTTGTTAATTTTCCTCTTTATAGCTTCCAAATTATATCTAGCTTAGGTTGACATCTAAATAAATTTTTGTTTCCTTAGTACACAGAAATTGGGGAGGTGTCTTACTTTGCTTGGGCTGATATAACAAAATACCATAGACTGGGTGGCTTAAACAACAGACATTTGTTTCTCACAGTTCTGGAGGCTGGCAAGTCCAAGATCAAGATGCTGGCAGGTTCTGTTCCTGGTGGAGGCCCTCTTCCTGGCTTGCAGACTGCTTCCTTCTTGCTATGTCCTCACATGGCAGAGACAGAGAGAACTCTGGTCTCCTTTCCTCTTCTTATACGGACACTAATCTCATCATGGGGGCTCCATCCTCATGACCCTATCTAAACATAATCACTTCCTAAAGGCCCCCATCTCCAATTACTATCACATTGGGGATTAGGGTTTCAACATATGAATTTTGGGGAAACACAAATATTCAGTCTATAATAGGAGGCCTCTAGTGTGTGCCAGCCAGTGACAAAGTGACTTACACTGGTAACAAAGAAGACGGCAGACAAACATTTAGATGACACAATTGTTTCTAGTGGTAGTACCACTGTGGCCCCTGAACTGCCTTCATCTCCACCTTTCACAGTTGGAATCAAAGCGCAATTGACATATTAGGTTAGTTGATTGAGTCAACTAAATTAAATGTAAATTAGAGTTAATGTTATTTGATGCATCTGAATTCAGGATTTTTCAAATCATTAAATCTTCCTTTCCAAACTTTTCATTATATAAATAATTTTAAACATAAAAGTAGAGAGAATAGTAATGATAATGATTCCTCTATTCTAATTATCACCTTTAAGAATTATCAACGTATTAACAATATGATTTCATCTAGTCCTCACTTTTTTGTTTGTTAGTTTCACTGGAGTATTTTTAAATAATTCCAGATAAAATATTATTATTTCACTCAATAATACTTTAGTACATATCTCATCTGATAAGGCTTTTTTTTTTTTGCATAACCATTTCTACTTTGCTATTAACACACCTAACAAAATTAACAAATATTTCTTAATATCACTTACTACTCAGTTTATATTAAAAAAATAAAAAGATTTTCTTTTTATTGTTGATTTGCTCAAATCAGGGTTCAACAAGGTCCATACACTATACTTAGTTGTTGTGTTTTAGGTCTTTCTTATTCTATAATAGGCTGCTTCCTCCCTCCCTCCCTTCCTTCCTTTCTTTTCATGCAATCAATTTGTTGGAAATACCAGTCATTTGTCCTGGAAAGGTTGGACATCTCTCGAGCCAACAGTGAGCTTATTCCTCTATCTTCTGTATTTCCTGTAAATAGGTTATTAGATCTAGGTTTCATTAATGACTTAGCTTTCCTGAAAGCAGGGCTTTCAAGGCAACAAGGACCCTTGTTCATTTGGGAATTGACTCCCAATAGGGAGTAGTAAGCAGTAGGGAGAGTAAGCCAGGAAAGAAGGAAAAGATCGTTTAAGGTTGTATATCAAGAGGCCTGCAGTAGACAGCAGAGCTCTATTCAGTGGGGACCTCTGAGATTGCTAGAGAATACTTCTCAAACTTACCACTGGCACCCTTTCCCTTAGGTTGAAGGTTTCCCTGGAAGCCCATGCTTGCATGCGGTGAGTTGGAACTATTTTCCAGGGCTGTAGCTGAGATCAGAGGCGGGCAGAGGGATGAGATGTGAGCACCAGGGGCATCTGCTACCATTAGTTTCAGATTTTTAAAAAATTTTTTCAGGCTAGAACATTTCATACGTGTTTCTGTGTATGCCTTTTGTATGAGGCCTGTAATGAATGGTTGCCCCATTTTAAATAATTCTCATCCTGAACAGTCAGCTCTTTAAAGTTTTGCAACAACTTTTCAATAATGATTTTATATTCATTGATGATCGTTGCCTGTATCCATCATTTCATCAGGGTTGCAAAATGGTGAATTTTTCTAATTCCATCACTCTTTCTGTATTTACTTGCTGGAATTCTTCTAAAAGAAAAACTTTCATTAATGCTTAGTTATCTCAATGTAACTGAAGGCAGGATAAATTCTTGATACTTTTCTTCCTCACTCCTGTTAAAAATCAATGTACAGAGTAATGAGTTGGTGCCCTGACAACCTCCAATGTCATCCATTGAATCTTATTTCCTCCCCTGAACAGTAGGGCAGCATTTCCATGCTATGAAAAAAAGTGATGGGATGGGGATTGTTTTTTGGTTGTTTCACATTATTAACAAATCATCAGGCACTCATGCTCAGTAAAGGGGAGTTGAGGCATAATATGGTGAATGGAGAACTCAGCAGCAGGCAGGAGACAAGGAAGGCAAAACTCACTTGTGATTGTAGCACAACATGAGTCGATGAGGTAAGGCAAGAGTGGTCTCAGTATTGACAAAACCAAAAAGAGTTTCTTGCATAAATTACAAAGTTTCAAACCCGGGATTTCTGCTACTCAGGTGCATTTTGGAGCCCTTGATTCTCAAAATAGAAAGCTGGATCTTTTTAAGTCCTGTTTTCCTGAAATGTTTTATAAAGAAATGTTAAAGACTGTGAGTAGTGGTGCCAAATTAAACTGCAAGCCAACTTTTTTCTCAGCTAAATAGGTGACCAGCTCCCCTGGTTTGCCTGGAATTTTCCCAGTTTTAGCACTGAAAGTCCCTCATCTGAGAAACCCCCTCAAGACCTGCAACCAGAAGGGTTCATCACTCCAACTAAAAGGAATCTTTTTACTTAGAAGACTTTTATACCCTATACTCAGTTTTACAATTGAGAAGTATAAATGCAGCTTCCTTAGTTTGCTGGCCCATCTTATTATTTCTCCCTTTCATTCTCCTTTGTGACCACCAGCACATGTTTACAAGGGACTACAAAGGAAAAGCTGTGTTCTATATTCAAGGAACAGAGAAAGTGAGGTCACCAGGCCACATGGGGATCAAAACATTGCTGTTAGCATCACTAACACCTGTTTTAAGTTAATTTGAAACTGAGGGTTGGGAATAATGATTTCTGCATAATTGTTCTTGTATTCGTGTTATATCTTGCTGGGAAAAAATAATCTGAAAAATTGTTTTTTTCAGGCTTGAAACTGAGTTGACTGCATTGCTGAAGATATACCACTCAGTTCTCATCTCTCTTTGCATATCTGTGGGATCTATGATCCCGTGCATATCTTTGAACTATATCCTGGAAAATATTTCATTTTATAACATTTTTATATAATAAAGTAGCCCCAATTGGCTAGAGGCAATTCTTCTGGAATACACGAGTTTTCTTTTTACCATTTGAATACCTATTTATGGGATCAAAGCCTCCTCCATGATCTCACTGCACATCTTATCTAGTTACCATTTTCATTTGGGCTTTTGGCCTGCTCTGATGTGGGGTAACCAGGCAGATGTATTCCTTCCACCCATTGAAACTAACCAAGCATTGGGATTTTATTCCCTTCAGATCAAGCATACTCACAGATGGGATGAAGAGAATGAGTCAGCTGCTTCTCAGAATCCCTACCTCATTGGCAAGGATTTTCAACTGTGGCTGTGACTAGGAAAATTTTAGCAAAAACCGTGTGGGAAACATGTAGGAAGTTTTTAGTGCCCAATAGGCAGATGATAGGAATACAAAGTGCAATCTAAAAACGAAGATAACTTACAGCCACATGGGTAACTTCAGTTCATATTTATCAAATAGTGTTGGGAACATTGACTCACGAAAATGGAGCCTATATAAGACATAAATGATATTTTTGAACATCAGCCAAACTGGTGTGTCAGTAATCTGTCCAAGAGAATGGAGAGCTACTCTTGCTTTAGCTTTGTCTTTGCATTCATTTGTATTTCCTTTTTGATGGTACAAATATAAATAATGACTTTTTTAAAAACCAAAGTTAAGTTTCAAATTTGGACTAAGTAGATTTTAGATTCTTTGTTTGGGGAGCCACAGGCAAACCAGCTCACCTCTCTGAACTTCGGTTTCCTTATCTTCAAAGGGTGATGGAGATGACTGCTCAGTCTGCCTCACAGCCTCTGTATCAGGATCAAATGAGCTAATGTAGGAAAAAGGCATTTTAAGATAATAAACACCAACCAAATGTTAGTTACAATTATAGAGCTAATATTTTCTAGGATTTGAGGGGCACTTTCTATTTGTTGATGTATTTTTCGTAAAAACCGTGTCAAATTTTAAAAATACTCAGTAGCGTGTTGCATAATGATTGGCACATAATAGACATTCAATAAATCTATTCTTAATTTATTGGATCACATCTCCACATGTATTTCTTTCTAGGAAGAAAATAATCCAGAATTGTCTCCTGCTTTTCTTTATCTGAATTTCAGACTCTGGCTGAGGTTTTCAAATGCTTTATCTATGGATATTTTCTTTCTTTGTACTGAACTATTTTGGGAGAGGAAACAGACCTTATTTATTCCTAATAATATAAATTTTACTGCATAAAATATAACTGAGCTACTGTCTTTACTGTTTTAAACATTTTCCCAAGGAAAAATTTTCATCCTAGTTTAAAGTAGTTGTCTAAATAGATTGATTCTTAGTCTGAAGCCATTGAAATGACATTGTAATGCCACTTTCAAAATACAAATTTTAAGTGGTTTTTGAAAGGTGAAATGAATAAAATTTTTGAAGCTAAAAATAAATGAAAGAATATGACAATCATTTACCATCAAAAACAGACATACACACACTCCATTTCTTCTTTTCTAATTTAAATAATAAAACGCCTATTGAGAGACACCAACAATATATTTTTGTCAGGTTTTATTACGACAGATGACAATTATCTGATATTTTGGAATGGCCATTTAGGGCCTTCGGATATATCTCTTTAAATTTGCTATAAGTGCTTCCAGTTCTATTTGCTGTCTTTAGGTTTTACTGCATCAGAGGGAAACGGACCATTTTCTCCTGTGACAAAGAGAGAACCCAAGAAGGGGCAGTGTTTTTCCCTCACAGGTGATGGAGTTTGTATAAAGAATGCAGTGGATAATGGCTGGCTTGTCTTCTGAACAGATGGTGATGGTCTTGTTGCTAGGATAAGGCCTCAAGAATTTAGTTTTTAATTCCACATTATTTGCCTCAGTGCCATGAATATCCCTAGGTTTCCTGAGGCAAAAATACACCAAAAAAAAAAAAAAAAAAGCAAAAAAACAAAACAAAAAAAACCCACACAGGAAGAGTGACAGAGAGAGAGATGGGGCGACAGAGCCAAGACAGGAGCCAGGTCAATAGAGGCTTTGGGGAAAACGCCTGCTCAGCTGTCTGCAATCACCTGGGTTTGGAAGGCAGGCAGGAAGATTGGTTTGGCAGAGGAAATGGGCCTTTGATGCCTTCGATACTACAGAGAGAAATACCCATTTCTTCCCATTAGAAGTCAGTTGACTTTCTTAATGAAGATAAACTTCTTTCTGAAGAAGTTAGTTCTTACAGCATGACATTTATAAAAACAGCTATATATACGTACAAGAGTGTTTGCCAAGAATTTGGGCTAATGGTGGTCCAATGAAGCATTTTATAGAAATATTTTAAAAGAGTTGCCATATCTAAAAGTGAGTGACTTTCATTCCCTCCAGTCAATTAAGTATCTAATTTCAACTCTAGGAGATAATAACTGAAGTATTTTTTTATAAATGAGTGAACGGTTAGAAAACTGTTAAATACATAGCCCCGAAGCATGAAAAATATATTCGTTTAACAGCTTTATTCTTTTATCGCTAATTTACTTCAGAGAATTTCTTCTAGTGTAATTTTCAATAAAATGCTGTTATTTTGAAGTCTTCTTTATTGAATATAAGAGTGATGCATTTGATTATAGGCCAATAGTCTAAAGGACTTGGAGATGCTGAACACTCGGCTGTGAGTGAGGATGTGTCTATGTGTTGGAACAGGATTATCTGCCAGGGTTGTCGGATCATCTGCCTGAATTAGTTACTTCAATCAAATCATCCATTATGTTGGGTGTCCTCCCCCTACCACACACACACACTGTAACTGACATTAATTATTTGTCTCAAAACTATCTGGATGCAACTTTAATAATTCCATAATTGACCGTATGATGTTTATGAATAATGTGACTGATGGCATTGTGCAGAAGTCTTCCACTTAACCTGTGTCTCACTGTAAAATGTTAACATGTGTTTGCTGAGTCCCTACACTTTGGTTCAGACTAAAAAATCAAGTACCTAGTGCTAGGATATCCATATCTCACTCAGAATTGTTTTTAGAAATACAAAATTGAGAGCTGTCACCGAAGCCTGTATTATTTAGGCTCATTGTATTTCAAAAGCTGTCAATCACCCTCAGGTTTTATATTGATTGGTTCGGAGAGACATGATGCCACACATTTTCTCCCTTCCACTTCTCCTCTAACCTTTGCACTTATGACCCTCTGCAATTCTGCACCCCCTGACAAACCACCCAGTGTTTTAGGGGCTTTTCTTGTAAAATGGCCCCACATTTGTGTTTTTTACCCTCATCAAAATTACCTGTTTGGTATACTCCCTCAGAGTCTTTAAGTAAACTGTCCGTTTGGTCTGATTGATTTAATTCAAGGTAAAGTGTTAATGACTTATTAAAGGCTTCTTAGATAATATCCTTGCTTTCTGGTAAAGATTTGTAATGACTTCCAAAAATAATGACTAGTGATCAGAATTCTAAACGCTATAGGAGAAACAGTAATAAGAATATGGAAAATGAAATAGATATTTTTGGCAGAGATGCTCTTCAGTACTTCTCAAAGCACATCATGTAGATGGCTGCCTTTTCTTCTAAATGTCTGACCATCCCTCTTTTAGAGAATTTTTGCCATATTTAACTGTGTGTGTGTGTCTGGAGAAGTGATAGACACCATAATGTGGCTCTTTATTTCTACTGGCTAAAATATGCTATAAAATGTGTCCTCCAAAAAGCATTCAAACAACCGATTGTTTTGGAAATGCCCAATTACTAAACTATTCATTTGGCCAAAAAAATTGTTTCTAAACTTATTTGCATGGAGACTCTCGCACATTTTATTTCAAATTATTTTATTTCAAGCTTTGTACTACAAACATTGATCTTCACAGAACACATGTCCTTATACATTTTGCATTCATCAAAGAAATGCATGAATGAGATTCACCTGGTTGTGCAAGTCACAAGTGAACTTGATATGTCTTTGCTTTTGTTATTGTTTCGAATTTTAATAAATAGGGAAGCAAAGGCATTGATATCTAATTTTATATAGAGAAAAAAATACATGTATTTTCGAATAAAATACTGTACTTAAATGTCCTTTAAATTTAAATGGTTTTTATTTGAGGATATTTTACTCTGAAAATATTTCGCTTTATGTTTGTTATTTCTGATATTACTTGGGTGCATGTGTATATCTGTATATACCTTATATTTGGATGGTCAGGTTTTAATAAAAGACCATATATTTCAGAGTTACCAGATCACCAGAAAGCTGATTTTAACAACTGTGAAGTCCTGTTGAGCGTGGCCTTAAATCTCCTCCCCTTCTCCTTTTAAATATAGAGCATTCATGCCAGGCAGCAGACTTTAAAATGCTGATTTATGATGACTCTCACTTAACACTTTCATGATTTGAAGGACCACTAAGGCAGCTTTGGAACCAAAAAGGAAAAGCGAAAGGTCATGGCTGTTGCTACGGAAATCATGTTGGATTTTGTGGGACCAGTTACTTCTGATTGAGACATTTCGATTGGCCAAGCTTATCGATGAGCATCAAGTGAAGGATTTGTAAAGACATCTATGGGGAAAAGGAAACAACTTAAGGCTAGAGAAAATAATCATGTGCTTTTTTCTTTTAACCTTGTTTTCTCTACATGTACCCCCTTTATTTCTTGATTTTAATGAAGTGTATATATTTTCTGACAGCCACAAAAACTGTTATAAAGAGACAAATGCCATTGCTATTATTGGATGATTTCCTATCAGAGCGCATCAGGGGGTCTGGGCATTTACAATGAAGTTCAGTAATTGTACTATCTTGCTTGGTGGGTAAGTCATATAGAAGGGAACAAACTGTGAAAACTGTGCCTGCTATTTCTTGGTGAACACGTTATCAATCTGTTTAAGTAAACTTTGGTATTACCCAGAAGATTGTTCTCTGCTTATTATATTGCTAACACTATGTTCAGATTGTGTGAATGTTCTGTCTTAAATGAACTCCACTGCATGTAGATTTTGCGGGGATCTCTAAACAGAGGGTGGTTTCATTATATACCACAGCTATGAATATTTTACATACAGCCAAATGAGTTAAAGAGGAAAGTTATTTTTTTAGCGTTATTTATTTTATCATAGACCACTAGTTTAATGAAAGAAGTATGAATTTATGCACAAATGTGAAAAGTATAGAGAAAAAATGAGGATGTAATTAGTATTGTATGGTTTTGTATCTGAGTATAACAATCACCCTTGGCAATCCCTAAAGCGTTTAGCACTGTACCCTGCACAGAATAAAATAAATAACTGATCAATGTGATAGATAGTAAAGGATTAAGTCTAATTACAGCCCAACTCCATTTCAAGTGCAAAAAATAAAGGAAGCAGATTTAGGAAAGCTGTTTGGAGGGAATTTGGGATTAGAATAAAAGCAAGATACCCATGAGAAAGTTAGCATTTTACCCCAAATTGAATTTCTTCTGATTCATTGGATGTGGGCTAGCTGGAGAGAAGGGATGACAGAGATAAGAGAAAGGGACATGTTGCCTCTAGAGTCTGCAATTCATTGACTTCATAGTTATAGATAAGAGTATAGGATTTGAGAGTAATTTGGGGGCAGAGTGCACCAAACCAAAACTTTTGAGATTACGACAAAGTAAGTTAGATTCTGTGAGTATTTGAAGTTACACCCTGAAGTCATGAAAAGGAAAGAATAGTTCTTCCTAGAATGCTTCACCAAATTGGCCATTGCTTGGGTACATGGAGAATCTGGCTTAATACAATACAGATAACATACCCATGTTGATATGTTATCTGAACTATACGTTCCCTACTATTTTCAGTACTATTTTGAAGGTTACAGAGATTGATTCACCCTCTATCTTGTATTGTTTTTATCTTCTTCTAGAGAAAGGAGAGATATTTATATATTACTGAAGCTATATGTTAGAATATATATTATATATAGAAATATATATATTCTTCATGTAAAAATATGAGATCATTCTTAATGCTTTAAGAGGATGGATTATTTTTATTTCAGTGCCTGTAGATTATTCCTTGTGACATCCTCTTTCTACTCTATTTCAATAAATGATTTTCTCTTTGCTCTGAGTTCAATACTATAGAGATAAGGATGAGACAACTGACAAAATAGAGAAGAAAAAATACCTATATACATACCTTCTAGAAGAATACACTTAAAATCCTAGAAGATTTATCCATGATGATGCAAGGGCTGATTTACTCAACAAGGTCCAGCTTCTTTAAGTCATCTTTTTCTAAGCCTGGGATTTTGGCTATGAAGATTATGATATTTGGTAACTCATTTGAATAATACCCGAAGGGATTCTTTTAGCTCGGTACATTTTGCAGAGAGCAAAGGTGGAGAGAAGTGAGAAGGAAATGACATTCAACACGTGGTTATTTGCCAAGACTGTGCTAAATACTTTTAAATGCCTTTTTAAAAATTTACTCTTTACAAGAGCTATCCAAAATAGCTACAATGATCCTGATTTATCATATAAGGAAGTAGATTCAGAGAGATTAAATAACTTGGCCAAGTTCACAAGCAGCAGGGACCATGTGGGTTTTTTTTCTCTCTTACTACTCTTCCCTCAGTATCTAGCACTCATTGGCACCTCACTGTTACTCATAACATGTATGTTTCATTTGACATTGAATCTGGTTCCAAAGCCTGTGCTTTCCTTGTTATTAAGATAGCATCCATACTCTGAAATAAACTGAATGCAATTATTGAATTGTGTTAGCTTTGACTGTACAGCATTTAGGGTGTATACTTCAGTTAACCAGTATGGTTTTGGTTATAGCTGTAAGCCACTTGTTAGAAAACTAGAGAAACCCTTAGCCAGTAATTGTCTCTGTGGCTCATATCCAACGCCTGTTCCATCTGTTCAAAATAAATTACCATCCAAGGGTAGCCTGCCCCTCAATACCATAGGATCAAAAGAATCTGGTCAGCAGATCAGAAAATTCTCTTGGCTGGCTGCTTTGACCCACAGTGTCCATTTTCCCTGTAGCTCCCACTACCCAATGTAGGTCAATATGTGTTGATGTCAGCTCCCCGGATTTTTCTAGGAAGGAGCCAGGATACTTAGCTTTTTTCCATATTCTGGAGTGTCTTGTGTACACAAAGTAGCTTTATTTTTTTCCTCTCCATTAGCCTCTAAGTTTCTTACAGGCAGGGATCATATCTGAATGTTTACTACTGAATTAGCAGCATCTAACCCAGCACCCAGTCTGTAGTACTTAGTTAATAGCTATCTTCTGGATAAATGAATAAATGCCTTGCTTATTGGCTACTTTACTGTTGGAAGGTTCCAAGCATGCTCTGTTACTTCTCCTAAACTTACCAATTGTGTGTTACACCCTCTTACCTTGTGTATTAGATTGCTAGGGCTGCCATAACAGAATACCACAGATTAGGTGGCTTAAACAAAAGAAATTTATTTTTTCATAGTTCTGGAGGATAGAAGTCTGAGATCAAGAAGTTGGTGGGATTGGTTTCTCTTGAGATCTCGCTCCTTGACTTGCAGATGGCCACCTTCTTACTGTGTCTACATCTGGTTGTCTCCAGGCCTCTATGTTGTCTGTGTCCTAATCACCTCTTCTTATAAGGACAATAGTCATGTTGGACTAGGGCACCCCTATGTGACCTCATTTTACCTTAATTACCTCTTTATGGGTCTTATCTCCAAATACAGTCACATTCTGAGATATTGGGGGTTAGGAATTCAACGTATAAATTAGCGAGAGGCACAATTCAGCCCATAACACTATGGTATGTAGTGGGGAGCAGAGAGAAGCTTAAACTGTCCACTCTCCCACTAATTTTCTCTTCTATATAGTGGAGTAGAAACTCCACTCCTATGTGAAAACATAAGAATTGGGGAACCAGTATCTCTCTCTCTCCAAATCTTATCTATTACAAATGTATGAAATGCAAGGACTTTAGGAAATGAAACTCCCCTTTAATGTTAGCATGTTCTGTAAATGCTCCTCTCAACATGCTTGCAAATTCCCTCTTGAAAAAACTTTCAACCTAATAAATCTTTGTGCCCATAAATGCCTACAAAAATCTCTAAATCTATGAAGGAGAGGTTATATACACTTTCATACTTTTAAGTAAGACGAAAATATATTTTAGGTTGTGTGTTGCCTGAAAGATATCCTGCATCTCATTCATAAAATAGTTCCTCTATTTTTTTTATTTCTATCTTAGTTTAAGTAGGGTACTACTTATTGATCCGATCTCCAGCCGAGGACTATTATATGAGCAAGAAATAAATTTCAGTTGGGTTTATCTGGTTTAATCGTTTGCCTCATCCAATTAAAATAGCCATTAGTCCTCGAAGTATATTACTGCATATCAGAAACGTAAAATATGGGGCATTGACTTATAGTGGTTGGGCAGTAGAAAGCAAAGAAACAAATATGGGGGAATGGAAAGATATTGGAGATCTGTGTTATGCGGTGGCTAAACATTTGGTAAAACTATTGCCTGCAACAACCTGGAAGGCAGATATACTGAACCTGCTAGTCTAGGAGAAGTTGTTAGTAAGAGCCAGAATATTTATGTGTTGCTCTTTGCTGCATTTAGCATGGTATTACAAGGATGAGATGAGCTCAGGAAAGAATAGGCTGATTTGTAATTACAAATGGCCTCTTAGGAATGTAAAGCTAACTGCTTCTGTACTACAAAGAGTAGACAAAAGGCTGAAAAAGACTTTGTCAAAGTCCCAATAATACTTCTTGGTTAAGAAAAATGGACTCACCATTACAGCCAAGAAAAAATTAAGGAGATTGGGAGTTCTACCTCTGTTGTGACAGTATGAGGAGTTTCTCAGAACTTCTCCCCAGAAAAAATGATGAAAATTAAAAAAACAAAATTAAAGTCTCTGAAAATGATCCTATGGACATACAGCAAATGAAGAAATATTTATTCAAGAATACTTACTAAAATTGGTAAGAACTGTGAGAGTATGTGGTATTTGAACCCAGACCTATAGTCTCTGCCTGCCTCTCAGCTCAGGGAGACAGAAACTCCATCCCAGAATGCTACAGCCAAGAACACAGGTACCCCTCTCACTTCCACCTCCCAGTTGAAGGGTTATCTTCATGGGAAGGGCAGAATATCAGCATTCTTCATCCTGCCCCTGCTATCTGTTGTTGAGGTTAAGTTCTGGGAAAGTGTGGCTAAATGAGTTCCCTACTTCTGCTCAGCTCCCACTTATGGAATGAAGGCTCTGTCTTGGGTGTGGCACTGTTAAGGGCACTGGGGCCCTGATTGCCTTTTCCTGGCTCCTGGGGTAGTAGGCTCCACACTGTGACAGGTAAGCTAAGGAGACCTGGGGCTGCAGTCCCCTACCCCCTTCTACTGAGTGCTAAGCTCCTAAAATGAAGCTGAACTCATGTTCAGAGAGAAGCATGTCATTGTCCTACCCGCCTCACCTAGAAATTTTTCTGGGGGGTAAAGGGTGGAGAAGTAGGCCATAAAAAAGATATCTCCAAACTTCTCCCCAGAGTAATTGCCTTTATTTGCAACAGGGTGGAGAAGTTCAAGTCTAAGGGCATTCTCAAAAAAAGTGGAAGTTGTGATGAAAGGAGATTGATAGATTCATTGGAGATATAGGCTAAATTGTAAGCTAGCTAGTTTGCTCGAAAGAAATAGGGAAAGAGACAGCCAGGAAGAGCCCTGCTGGTGTCAGACCAAATGTGAAACAATGACCTAGGAACTGTCCCTTCAAAGGAAGCTGACTTGATTGGCTTTGTCTATGAAGCAATTTATGCCCCAGGACATTGTTGAAAACAATAGAACAATCAGCCAGCAATTAGTGGAGCTTAACAGTGTGGTCAGGGAAAAGATAGTCAAAGAGAGTTCCGCCAAAACCACTGTTATTCCAAGGCATCCCAGGGGCATACCCAAGTCTGTGCTCCTTGAGGAGCAACAACAGAGGTTTCACACTATGGGTAGGGGGAGGATAGACTTCACTAAAATAGTCCACCCAGTCACTAAACAAGTAAACAAATAAATAACAATAACAAGACCCAGAGGAGGAGAACCAAGTACTCAGATTTGCTATAATATATTATCTAAAATGTCCAATTTCCAACAAAAATTGTGAAACATGCAAAGAATCAAGAAAGTATGACCTACATGCCAGAAAAAGACAGTCAACAGAAACTATCTGTGAGAACTACCAGATGTTGGCTTTAACAGACAAAGATTTCAAAATAACCATTATAAATATGTATGCAAAGAATTAAGGAAATCATGACCAAAAATTAAAAGATAGTATGACGACAACAATGCATCAAATACAGAATATCAATAAAGAGATAGTAATTATAAAAAAAGGAATCAAGTGGAAATTTTGGAGTCAAAAAATATAATAAATGAAATGAAAAATAATTAGTTGAGTGACTCCATAGTAGATTTGAACCGACAGAAGACAGGACTCACAAACTTTTAGATTGATAGAGATTATGAAATCCAAACAACAGAGAAAAGAAGAATGAAGAAAAATAAACAGTGCCTCAGAGAAATGTAGGACACTGTTAGCACACCAACATATACCTGGTGGGACTGCCAGAAGAAGAGGCAAGAGAGAGAGACTAACAGAAGACATATTTGAAGAAATAGTGGCTGAAATTTTCCAAGATTTATTGACAAACATTAACCTACACATTCAAGAAGCTCAATGAACTCCAAATTAGAAAAACACAAAGAAATATACAAATACACATGCCATAGTAAACATACTGAAAGGCAAAGACAAGGAGAAAATCTTGAAAACCAAAAGAGATAAATAATCCATCACTAACAGGTGAACCCCAAAAAGATTTACAACTGACCTCATCAGAAACATTGGAGGCCAAAAAGCAGTGGGATAACATCTTCCATCCCTTCTCAGAATCAAGTGCTCAAAGAAAAAAATTATCAGCCCAGAATCCTGTATCTAGCAAACTTATTTTTCAAAAATAAAGGCAAAATAAAGACATTCTCAGGTAAACTAAAACTCAGAGTATTTGTTGCTAGCAGACCTGACTTACAAGAAATACTAAAGAGATTTCTTCAGGCTGAAAGCAAGTGATCCTAGACAGAATTTCGAATCCAACAAAATAAAGTGAAAAAGAGCACTGGTAAATGTAATTATTTAATTTTAATAGACAGTACAAATACATAGTTATTCTCTTAACTGACTAAAAAAGCAAATGTATAAAGCCATAGGTATATAATGTGTTATTGGGTCTATAGCATATAGAAATGTAATATATTTGTCAATAATAACACAAGGAGGTGGGTGGGAGCAAAGCTGTATTGGGCTAAGGAAATGATTCCAGATGGTAACTTAAATTCACAGGAACAAATGAAGAGAACAAGAAGTGATGATCAAGAAGGTTAATGTAACAAAAGCTATAAATACATACTTGCTCTCCTTTTTCTATTTAGCTTCTTTAAAAGATATAAAATTATATAAAATACAATGTATTGTTGGGTTTGTAACATTTATAGATGTAATATATCTGTATATATAACAATAATATCCTAAAAGGGGGAAAAAGAGAATAGAGCTACATAGGAGTAACATTTCTATATCTCACTGGAATCACGTTAGTACAATCTGTAGTTGTTTCTGAGAAGTTAAGAGGTATATAGCAAGCGCTAGAGCAATCCCTAAGGGAATAACTAAAAAAAAAAAGTAAAAAAAATTATTAAAGAATTTAATATGCTACATTAGGAATGCTTATAGTGCAAAAGAAAGCAGTAAAGGAGAAATAGGAGAACAAAAAGACATGAGACATAAGGATGAAAAAGTAAAATGGCAGAGATAAATTCAACTATATTATAATACATTAAAAGTTAATAAATTAAATAATCCAACCAAAGGAAGAGATTGTCAGATTAAATTAAAAAAAAACCAAGATCCTGCTATTTGCTGTTCTACAGGAGACACACTTTAGATTCAAAGATACAAAAAGATTGAAAGTAAAGGAATGGAAAAAGGGGTATCAAGCAAACAGCAACCCCAAGAAAGCTGGAGTGGCTATACCAATATCAGACAAAATAGACTTTAAAACAACAAAAAAATTACTAGAGATAAAGAGGGACATTTTTTAATGATAAAAGGGTCAAACTATCAGGAAGATAAAAAATTATAAACATATACATCTAACAACAGAGTACCAAAATATATGAAGCAAAAACTAACAGAAATGAGAGGAGAAATAGATGATTCAACAATAATAGTCAGACTTCAATAACCCACTTTTAGTAATGGATAGAACAACTAGACAGAAGATCAGCAAGGAAATAGAAGGCTTGAACAAAATTATAAACCAACTAGAACTATCAGACATCCATAGAACATGCCATCCATAACAACAGAATACACATTCTTGTCAAGCACATATGGAACATTCTCCATGATAGATCATATGCTAGGGCATAAAACAATCTCAATAAATTTAAAAGGATAGAAATAACATAAATTTTGTTCTCTGATCATGATGAAATAAAATTAGAAATCAATAACCAAAAGAAATTTGGGAAATTTATATGGAAATTAAACAATACCCTCTTAAATAACTAATGAGTTAAAGAAGAAATCATAAGGGAAATTAGAAAATATATATATATTTTTTTTGTGAGGAAGATCAGCCCTGAGCTAACATCCATGCTAATCCTCCTCTTTTTGTTGAAGAAGACCGGCTCTGAGCTAATATCTATTGCCAATCCTCCTCCTTTTTTTTCCCCCCAAAGCTCCGTAGATAGTTGTATGTCATAGTTGCACATCCTTCTAGTTGCTGTATGTGGGACACGGCCTCAGCACGGCTGGAGAAGCGGTGCATCGGTGCACGCCCGGGATCCGAACCGGGGCCGCCAGTAGCAGAGCACGTGCACTTAACCGCTAAGCCACCGGACCAGCCCGAAAATATTTTGAGATGAAGGAAAATGGAGACACAAAATACTAAAACTTATGAGATGCAGCTAAAGCAATGCTTATGGGAAATTTATAGCTATAAATGCCTATATTTAAAAAGAAGTGAGATAAATCAATAATCTAACCTTCCAACTTAAGACACTGGAAAAAAGAAGTGTAACTATACTTAAAGCAAACAAAAGGAAGGATATAATAAAGACTCAATTGGAAAGTGATGAAATAGAAAATAGAATGACAATAGAGAAAATCAATGAAACCAAAGCCTGTTTCTTTGAAAAGATTAACAAGATTGGTAAACCTTTAGCTGGGTTGACTTAGAAAAAAAGAAAGAAGAGCCAAATTACTTGAATCAGAAATGAAAGAGGGGACATTGTTACTGACTTTAGAGAAATAAAATGGTTATAAAGGAATACTGTGAATAATTATATGCCAATAAATTATATAATTTACATGAAATGGACAAATTCCAATAAAATCACAAACTACCAAACTGACTCAAGAAGAAATAGACAATCTGAATAGACCTACAACTAATAGAGAGATTGAATTAGTAAAAAAAAAAAAACCTGCCCCAAAGAAAAGTCCAGGCCCTGATGACTTCACTGGTTAATTCTACCAAATATTTACATAATATTTAAAACCAAATTTTCACACACTCTTCCGAAAAAAAAAATAGCAGCAAGAACACTTCACAACTCGTTATATGAGGCCAGTATTACTTTGATACCAAAACCAGTCAAAGACATCACAAGAAAAGAAAACTACAGACCAATCTCTCTTAGGAATATGGGTTCAAAAATCATCAGCAAAATACTAGCAAACTGAATCTGGTAATGTATAAAAAAGAATTATACCATGACCAAGTGGAGCTTATGCCGGGAATATAAGATTGATTTAACATCTGAAAATCAATTAAAGTAATATACAATATCAATAGAATAAAAAACAAAAACTCAATGATCATCTCAATAGATTCAGAAAAAGCATTTGACAAGATTCAACACTCTTTCATGATAAAAACACTCAGCAAACTAGGAATAGGGGGGAATTTCATTAACCTAATAAAGGATATCTATGAAAACCCACAGCTAACATCATACTTAATGGTGAAAGACTGGTTGCTTTTCCTCTAAGATCAGGAACAAGACAATGATGCTCACTCTTTCCACTTCTATTCAACATTGTGCTAGGGATTCTATCTAGGGCATTAGGCAAGAATAATAAATAAAAGTTATCCATGTTAGAAAGGAAAAAGTAAAAACTATATCTATTCACAGATGACATGATCTTGTATGTAGACAATCTTAAGGAACCTAGAAAGAACTTTTAGAACTAAAAAATGTGTTCAACAAGATTGCAGGATACAGAAGCAATATACAAGTCAATTGTATTTCTATACGCTTGCCGTGAATAGTATGAAATGGAAGTAAGAAAACAATTTCATTTGCAATATCACCAAATAGAATTAAATATTTAGGAATAAATTTAATAAAGGAAGTGCAAAACTTATACTCTGAAAACTGCAAAAACATTCTTTTAAGAAATTAAAGAAAATCTAGATAAGCGGGAGAACACTCATGTTCTTGCATTGGAAGACTTAGTATTCTTAAGATGGCAATACTCCCAAATGAATCTACAGATTCAATGCAATCCTTATCTGAACCTCAGCTGACTTCTTTGTAGGAATTAACAAGCAGATCCTAAAATTCATATGGAATTGTAAGGGACCCATAATAGCCAAAACAAACTTGAAAAGGAAGAACAAAGTTGGGGACTCATACTTCCTAATTTTGAAACGTACTATAAAGCAAGAGTAATCAAGACAGTGTGGTACTGGCATCAGGATAGACATATGGGTCTATGGAAGAGAATTGAGAGTCCAGAGACAAACATGTTTCCTTGGTCAACTGATTTTTGACAAGGGTGTCCATTGACTGGGAAAGAAATATCTTTTCTACAAATGGTGCTGAGACAACTGGATAGCTATACACGAAACAATGAAATTGGACTATATACAAAATTTATGTACACACTATACACAAAAATTAACTCAAAATGGATCAAAGTACAAAAACCATAAAACTCTTAGAAGAAAATGTAGGAGTAAATGATCATGATCTCAGATTTGGCAATGGATTTTTAGATATGACACCAAAAGCAGGAGAAACAACAAAAATAAATTTGTTGGACTTGATCAAAATTAACTTTCAGGAGAGTTTAAAGACAAACCACAGAATAGGAAAAAATATTTGCAAATCATACATATGATAGGAACTTGTATCTAGAATATATAAAGCACTCTTACAACTCAATAATAAAAAGATTCAATTGAAAAATGGTTAAAGGTGCTGAATAGACATTTCTCCAAAGAAGATATACAAATGGCCAATAAACACTTGAAATATGCTTTTTCATATCATTAGTCACCAGAGAAATGCAAATCAAAACCACAGTGAGCTACCACTTCACACCCACTAGGATGGCTATAATCAAAATTCAGATAATAATTGTTGGCAAGGATGTGTGGAAATTGGAATCCTCATACACTGCTGGTGGGAATGTGAATTGGAAAAGCTATTTTGGAAAACAGTCTGGAAGTTCCTCAAATGGTTAAACATAGAGTTATGATATGACTCAATAATCCCACTCCAGGACAAATAAAGACATATGTCCACAGAAAAAGTTGCATATGAATGTTTGTAGTAGCATTATTCATAATAGCCAAAAGGTAGAAATAGCTCAAATATTCAACAACCAATGAATGGATAGACAAAATGTGATATATCCATGCAATGGAATATTATTCAGCCATAAAAAGGAATGCATAAAGTACTGATGCATACTTTAACATGAACGAGTGTTGAAAACTTTACTCTAAGTGAAAGAAGTCAGTCACAAAAGACTACATATTATATGACCCAAGAATCTCTAGAGACAGAAAGTAGTAGGTTGCTTAGAGCTAGGGGGATTGAGGAGTAGGTATGTGGTAGCTAAAGGGAATGAAGTTTCTTTGGGAGTGTTATCAGAGGTTTGGGGATTCGATCGGAGACGTAAAAGACACTTTCCACTCCAAACAAATGGACTGAAGGTATATTTTATTATATAGAGGATAGTAAAGGTGACAGTCTGCAAACAGATCTAAATAGGTCAAATATTAAGAGGGAAAAAACATCAGCCCGACTGGAAAGGAAAACATCCACATCGGCTGAAGAGAAATGACACAAATCAACCGGAAAGAGAAACACCGGGTTGACCGAAAAGAGAACACATCAAATCAATTACTTTATATCAAATCAATTACTTCACATCAAATCAGTTACTCACAACATCCACGTCCTACTGTTGGGAGAGCCCTGTCAATCGACGCGGCTGGGCAAGGATCACACATCTTGGGCAAGGTGTCCCTTCCACAGGTGGAACTCTCACCCGGTCTCAGTTTCCAGCAGTTTTTATACCATCAGTAATTTTCAGAGTAAGCAATTACAGAGTTTGCAGAGCAAGCATTTAGTGTTCCCATGCACAAATGGTTATCAGTGGCGTACGTGCACTGAGCCCCCTGGCTAACGTCCCAGCCCAGTAGTTGCGTACGTGCATTGTTCTCTTTGGTTATCGTCCCAGCCCGGCACAGATGGCCAGTCCATCCCGTGCTACGACGCTCCAAGAGCCTTGAAATGTTACAACTTGCAACTCCCTCCGTGAGAGAAGGGCCAGTTCCCACCACGCAGAAAGCAGCCTTGTATTTTTTTTTTGTGCTGGTGGCTGTAGGTCAATGGAGCGGCCAAACATGGCTGTACTCATGTCAAGACATATTTGGCCGTGGCCGTCTCTATTAACCATAAGACACCATATGCACAGACAATGAACTTTATACGCAAGTACATAAGGCACATCTAAGAATCTAAAATCTAATGACTACAATAATTATAAAACTATCTCGCAATAAAGGACCCAAACCCCAAGGTAACCAATCAAACAACCCCTTAGAATATGAAATGTTATTAACTTGATCTTGCAAATCATGTACAGCATCAAAGATAACATTAGATAAGATAACACTTAGGCCTAACAAATTAGCTTGCAGAAGTCTAGACCAGCCCCCATCACAGAGGGTAGCAGAAGGCAGGGTAATTAATAGAGAAATTATAACCAGTTCTCCGTGACTGGTCAGATATAGGCTTATATTGAGAGATTGTTTGATGTTTTTGAGACCAAATTTTTTGGCCATTTATAGTCCAGGTTATAGGTCTCACTGGTGTAGAGCAGTTGGTCTAGCAGTGCAGGGTCAAAGGTTGTCCTATGGAGACATTAGTTGGCATGTAGGTCTGCAGCAGACATGGAAGTGCAGCACAGCATAGCAAACACAGCAGGAATATCTATTCACGCAAAGAAACAGAATTTTTAGGAACATGATATAATTGTTTATTTCTTGGATACATTACTATGAGCGTTGCAGTGGGCCCTTGGGCCACTATTTTTGCGGCACGTGGAGCCGCATTGGGTGGATGTGTCACCCACACCTTTGTTCTAGGTTTCTATCTATCTGTGGACCCAAATCTTTGCATTTCTCTTTTAGTTAATTTACTTGGAGGTTGTCCTTGTGACACATTTGGAGTCAGGAGGGGAAGCACCAATAATTGTCCCATTTGTTCCCCAGACTCTATAGTTAGTATTGTGTCAGTACCATTATATAATATAAATTTTATTTCTCTTTGATAATCTGGATTAATAACTCTTCTTAGTACATCAATATCTTTTGCTGCCAGTCCAGAGCGTCTTTTTAACAAACCAAAGGTATTTTTGGGAAATTGTACCCCTATCCCAGTAGGGACTATAGACTGCTTCTTAGGGGGCAATTGAATAGAATGAACAGTAGATAAATCTAATCTAGCCGCTTCGGCCGTGGCACGAAAAGGCGGTTTAGCAGACTGAGTCAGGGGCCAATAGGTTAAGGTCATAAGCTCATGGGTGGCGGCTGCCACTTTTGTAATCTTTGCTGGTAACAACCTTGACAGAGGAGTCTCATTAGGGCCTAGTGGCCTGTTATTTAACACATTTAGAGCAGTACTTAGATGGTTGTGCCACCCTTTTAATGAGCCATGACCAAGTTTTTTCAATTGTTGTTTAAGCAATCTATTTATTTGTTCTATGAGGCCTGCAGCTTGGGGGTAATAAGGTATATGATAAATCTATTTTATATAATTTTTTTTGGTATAGGTTTGAATCAACTTACCTGTAAAGTGGGAACCGTTGTCACTCTGAATTTGCCTTGGTGTTCTATAATATAACTTGATTATATCTAATAATTTTATGGCACTCTGTTGGGTGGCCACTTTAGCTGGTATAGCCAATAAATAACCAGAATATGTATCAACAGCAGTGCAGGCATAAGTATATCCACAAGAATTTGGCAATGGTCCAATAAAATCTATTTGCCAGGTATGGGCGGGAAATAATCCCTTTTGGATATGACCTTGGTAGGGGTGTGGAACTCCCCGTTTATTTAATTGTTGGCATAACTGACACTGTTGTACTGCAGTGGCAATATCATCATGGGTGACAAGGATTCCCCTTTGTTGTGCCCACCTGTATGACGTTTGTTCTCCCAAGTGTCCACTCTTTTCGTGGACCCATTGTGCTAAGCCTGGGTTGTGCGTTGCATGAATCTGCACCAGCTGATTAGCATGAGAATTATGCTTTCGTTCTGCAGAAATTAAAGAACTGTGAGCATCAACATGAAATACAGTAACAATTGTATTTTGACACCATAACCATATGTCTTCCCATAATTTCTTTCTCCATATTTCTTTATCATTAATTTTTCAATCATGTTTTTTTCATTGTGGCATCTACGTTGCCAAACCTTGTGTCACTGCCCACGAATCAGTATATATATGACATTGTTGCCCCTGTTCTTGTTGAAGTGCCTGATACACCGCATAGAGTTCAGCATATTGGCTATTCATATTATCTCCGGTGGTGACAATTGTTTGTTGGGTGGATGGGTTATAGGCAACTGCTTTTCATTTCCGTGAGCTTGATATCATTTTGGCAGAACCATCTGTAAACCACGTATGGTTTTGTTGTTCTTCAGTCAATTGATCATATGAGACACCCCATTTAACAGGAGATTCTGTTATATCAGTCTTAGGTGACACAGTTGGTTCACTGCTATATTGAGACACTTGTTCATGCAATAGAGACAACCCCTTTGGGCCAGGTTTGGCCCGGTCTTGAATATATCATTTCCATTTGATAATATTAAATTTTTGGGCTTGTCCAATTTTATGAGTAACAGGCATGCTATGAATCCATTGCATGATGGGTATTTGAGGTCACATAATTACCTCATGTCCCAGGGTAAGGCTTTCTGAGTCTATTAGAGCCCAGTAGCAGGCTAACAACTGTTTTTCAAAAGGACTATATCTTTCACTGGAACAGGGAAGCTTGTGACTCCAAAATCCCAGAGGATAACGTCGGGCACCTTGTTTTTGCCATAGACTCCAGCTGGCATACTGATCAATGACATCTACCTGTAACTCAATGGGTCCCGGTTTAATTGGCCATAGATCTAAAGCAGTCTGAATAGCATGCTTGGCTGCTTCAAAAGCTTCTTTTTGTTTCATTCCCCATTCAAATTCATATTTTTTCCTGGTAACTTTATATAAAGGTGCAAGGAGCCGACTTAAATGTGGAATATGTGCCCTCCAAAATCCAAATAATCCAATAAATTTTTGTGCTTCCTTTTTGTTACGAGGTGCTGCAAAATCTAATATCTTCTGTCTAGCTTTAGGTAAAATTTTTTGTTTTCCATTATTCTAAAGTACTCCCAAAAATTTAACATTTGAACTTGGGCCCTGAATTTTAGCTGGATTAGTTTTTTATCCATCCTCCTCAAGTGTGTCCATTACTTTTTTTAACTGTTGTTGTACCTTTTCTTCTTCATTTCCTTGGATCATAATATCATCTATATAATGTACTATTTGGACATCATCAGAAGCAGGTACCTTTGCCAAGGTCTCAGCAACCTGTCGATGGTAGATAGTGGGGCTATGCACATATCCCTGAGGAAGTCTAGTAAAGGTATATTGTTGTCCCAGCCACGTGAAAGCAAACTGTTCTTGGACACTTTTAGGTATAGGTATGGTGAAAAAGGCATTAGCCAAGTCTATGACTGCATACCAAGTGCCTGGATAACATTGCACTTTTTCTATGAGAGTAATCAAATCAGGGACGGCCGCTTGAATAGCCGGAGTCACTTTGTTTAGCTCTCTGTAATCTATAGTCATTCTCTATGTCCCATCACCTTTTTTAACAGGCCAGATAGGATTATTCCAGGCTGTAGTTACTCTGCGAAGGACTTTTACAGCCAAATAATCTTCTATGGTCTCAGATATTTCTTGTTGTCCTCCAGGGATGCGATACTGTCTTTGATTGATCACTTGTGTGGCAGGTGGAATTTCTACTTCATGATGCAAACATCCCACAATTACAGCATTAATATGAAAAGACAAAGCTCTAATAGCAAATTGGTATTGTCCATCAGCCAAATTTAATGTCAATCCTTTTAGAATATCAATCCCAATTATATATTCTGGTATTGGTACAATCATAATTAGATATGTGCGCCGGGGTAGTTGCCCAATTTGCATAGAAAGATTAGTGGTAACTGCCTGGATTTCTTTTCCTCCCAATCCAGTTATCAGAATTGATGTACCTTGAAACTTAGTTGGATTCCCATAGATAAGGGTGGCCTCTGCCCCTGTATCCACAAGTGCCTTCACACTAGTTGTAGATCCATTCTTCCAAAATATTTTAATTGGTACATGTGGTCTAATATCTTTTCTTATAGTGGCACTAATCGATACAGAGGTTTGGCCTTCCCCTCAATCACATAAGTCAGCAAGAAGAGGATCCAAGGGAGGAGGTGGTGCACTAGGTGTAGTAGGCACTGGGTTGGAAGCATTCTCTATACTGTCCCTTCTGTTCACTTGTTTTACATTCAGCCCTTTTTCTTTATATAGTTTCCATAATTCTCTAGTGTCAACTCTATCAATCTGGTCTTTAGGTACTCCTGCCTGGAGTAGGGCCAAAAACATATCACCTCGAGTTATTTTATCTTTTTTAAAGAATGTTTCTCTTTTTTCTCTTCTTGGAGAGTTTTCAGTTGTCTGCCAGTCTCCCAAGTCTGCTAGCTGCATAATCTTATCTGCAAGTGTTGATATAGGGCTTTCAGTTTCATTCATGAGAAGGGTTGTAATTATTTGTTTGTATGCCGGAGGTGCAGTTTTTATCAACCTGTTTCGCACCTGGACACTTAAAGTCATTTCATTTAAAGCTTCATCACACCCCAGAAACACAGCCCGCTTCATGGTTTCTTCTCTCATCTTTTGAACATAATCTTTTAAAGTATACCAGGGTCTATTAGTGTCTGGCCACATATCATCCGTGGGGTATTTATCTTGAGCTCCTTTTACTGCAAGAGCCAATAAAGTCGTACCATCAGTGTCTTGTCCACGATCATTTGGGGGGTGAGCATTCATGCTCCAATCTCTGAAAGCTCCCCGTATTACTGGATCATTGGACAAAATTACAAATTTAAAAGCATCTCCTGCATCTAGATTAATTCCTGTAGCGCCCATATCATATAGGCGAACAAGCCAAGTTATAATGGCTTCTCCAGGCTTTTGTGTAGCCCGGGTTAAAATGTCAGAAATTTTTTGCTGGTTAAAATCCTCAATCACATCTTTCCTTACAGGATGATTACCATCTATTTCCATCCGCCGACGGCGAAGAGGACGTGCCTCTGTGCGTTTGGGCGGTTTTTCCTCTTCCTCATAATCAGTTTCAGAATCATCATCCCAGATATCACCATCCCATGTGTCCGGGTCCCACTTAGGACCGGCCGATGCTATGGCCATATGAACTTTTCGTTCATTTATCTTTCCTCTCCTCTTTCTATATTTATATTTGGCAACTCTTACAGCAGCCTTTTCTGCTATAGCTTGGTAGTTACGAGCCTGATCTCCCAGTGCATGATATTGACATTGAATCATAGCCAAGCGAGACTGCAAATCTGAATTCTCTTTTTCCAAGAGTGCCTTCTCTTTCTGTATCTTATCCCTATCTTCTATAGCCCGACGATAAGCAGTCAATAAACATCAACCTCGCCGTGCCAAAAAAGAAACATCATCTTTCTTTTTCCTTTCCACCGTCTGCAAAGCTTTGGTCACATCTAACGGTTCAAATTGTCGCAGACGAGCATCCCAAGCTTCACATAACCCTGACCTACGAGCCCACTCCCCAGCCAGAGTGCAAAAGGGAGGGTCCTCCCATCCTGGAATTTCTTCCACCTTGGCTTCAGTTACCTTTCGTTTGAATAGGAAAGGCATCTCCTTAATCGAATCCTGCTCACAGCGCCAATTATGTTATCAGAGGTTCGGGGATTCGATCGGAGACGAAAAAGACACTTTCCACTCCAAACAAATGGACTGAAGGTATATTTTATTATATAGAGGATAGTAAAGGTGACAGTCTGCAAACAGATCTAAATAGGTCAAATATTAAGAGGGAAAAAACATCAGCCCGACTGGAAAGGAAAACACCCACATCGGCTGAAGAGAAATGACACAAATCAACCGGAAAGAGAAACACCGGGTTGACCGAAAAGAGAACACATCAAATCAATTACTTCATATCAAATCAATTACTTCACATCAAATCAGTTACTCACAACATCCACGCCCCACTGCCGGGAGAGCCCTGTCAATCGACGCGGCTGGGCAAGGATCACACATCCTGGGCAAGGTGTCCCTTCCACAGGTGGAACTCTCACCCGGTCTCAGTTTCCAGCAGTTTTTATACCATCAGTAATTTTCAGAGTAAGCAATTACAGAGTTTGCAGAGCAAGCATTTAGTGTTCCCATGCACAAATGGTTATCAGTGGCGTACGTGCACTGAGCCCCCTGGCTAACGTCCCAGCCCAGTAGTTGCGTACGTGCATTGTTCTCTTTGGTTATCGTCCCAGCCCGGCACAGATGGCCAGTCCATCCCGTGCTACGACGCTCCAAGAGCCTTGAAATGTTACAACTTGCAACTCCCTCCGTGAGAGAAGGGCCAGTTCCCACCACGCAGAAAGCAGCCTTGTATTTCTTTTTTGTGCTGGTGGCTGTAGGTCAATGGAGCGGCCAAACATGGCTGTACTCATGTCAAGACAGGGAGGCGATGAAAATGTTCTAAAATTGGCTGTGGTGATGTTGCACAACTCTGTAAATATACTACAAATTATTGAATTGTACACTTTAAATAGGTGAATAGTATGGTATGTGAATTATATCTCAAAATAATTAAGTGGGTTACCTTTTGTCCTAGCTTGTTGTTTTGTTTTAGATGAGTCAAAGTAGCTGCTGTTAGCTTGAGAGAAAGGCATGAGAGCTAGAAAGCAAAATAAATTATTAAACATACGAAAATTTAAGTGAACAAATAAATAAAAGAGGCCTAAGTCTTAAATTGGAAAAAGAATTTAGGAGATGATTACTGTCTCATGGAACTGACTGGAAACAAATAGATCAGAAGCCACCTAAGAATTTGAGGGAATTGTATTGCCAATAAAATAATAATTGTAGCCTTACAAAACTCTGTGATTATAAAACAACCCTTGGTTCCCCCAACTTACATTAGCAGGAAATGGAAAGTGATGATTTTGACCTCTGAAAGTGAGTACATTTTTCACAGCTCACTTCGGATTTGGCAATGCAGGATAATGGACAAGGAAAAATATCCCAGAGGGTGCAGCGAGGGTCATGGAGAACAATGGACACGGTAGCTTCTCTTAGAGAGTTGAATCGGATCTTGGAACTTGCCCAACTCGCATGAATTTTGGCTTCACTACGCATGCCTAGCAGGGTTTCATCATTGCTATGAATCTGTGATTACTGTGTGTCTATCATTTTCCTCTCTTCAGGTTTGGAGTCTTTACTGGAATGATCTCATTTCTGCTCTACTCTTGACGTAGCGGTACGTATGGGGGAGAAGAAGAACTTGTGTTCTTAGTTCACAGCTCACAGGACCACAAGAAACCACCTCAAGTTTGAATAGAGATAAATACAACAACTCAGTGACCCATGGACGTTGAGCTGGGTGCATTAAGTGGATTGTCTCTTTACAGGATATTTTTGAACGTGTTCTGTGTGGGGAGAAGGATGAACATGACCATGGTGACCAGAAGGGCAGACAGTGGTAGAAACTGCTAGCTGTTCAAAAAAATCCGCAGTTGTCTCTTCTTCGTGACCACACAGCTACAACATTTTCCAGCCTCTCTCATGTTTAACTGTGATCATGTGACAAGCTCTAACCAATAGAATGTGAGTAGAACAGATGTGCATCCCATCTAGGCCTGGCCCATTAAAAATCACTGCAAGCACTTTTCCATTCTTGTTTCCCTTACTTGCTGCCTGGAAGGGAGACAATCCCCATGGTGACCTTAGAAGCCATGTGTTGAACGTGGCAGAGCCTCCATCAGCCTAAGTCCTCAAGTGACTATATGGAGGAGGGCCCTATCAACGTTTTTCCACTCAGTATCATTATTTAAATAACAAAAATTCTCTTGAATTTGTGCCGTTACACATTTTCAGTCTCTTTCTTCTTTTTTTTTTTTAAAGCAATTAGCCTCCCCAGATTAATATAACTCTCATCATTTAATGCCTTCTCTGTACCCGCTGAGTTTAATAAATTGTGCTCACCGGGTATTCCTTTTTTTTTTATTGATTCATGCATCTCTATGTGTTGGTTTCAATGACTACTCAGACTACTTACATTCTATTCAAGGTGGTTTTTCCCCTCTTGAGTTTTATGTCTTTCTTTTTGTATTTGATCTTATTGGTAGTTTCATCCGTGTAATTTTTAGTCGTATGTGTGGGGTATCTGTAATATGGTTTCACATAAAAGAGGAAACATGAGGAATTTGCTCTCTGAGAAGTTAAATCAGAGGGAATATAGACTGGATAAACATATATTATAGCTATTCCACTTGTACTCCCTACTCCATACGGAAGTTAAGATTCTTTAAAAAATAAATCTATATTTAGGGGGTGCATTCGTTCTTTGTGTGTGAAAAAGATAAAATGTATTCAAGTCTGTAACAGTCAATCCGGATTTTTAGACCTTCTTAAAAGCTAACGTAGATTCCTATCCAGTAAATTTAATTGAAAACTGCAGAACCAGTTGATAGTAAGACCCAACAGTCTGAATTGACCATGACTGTGTAGCCTATACACAGCAGTAATTTTGTCCGTGTATCATCTTGGTAGTATACTTTGACATTTCTTTCATTCTTTTCACCTTGCACGTTGAAAAAAATTTCTAGAAAGTAGCATATTAAAAAAACCCAGAGTGTTACTCATTTAAATAATTTATTTTTCAATCAGAGACATCAGTTTGATGATTAATACACTGCATTCATTTTCTCCTTTTAAGAAACCTGGAACAAACAGGCTTGCACGGTGTATATATAATTCATTTAGGTGTTGAAGTCTGAGCCTACATTTGTAAGAGAAAATTTCAAATGAGCCATAATTAATATGTCACTTTAGGCAGAGCAGTGGGATGAGGGGGTGGAAGTAAATGGATCTACCTGATGTTCTGGCAGGGTATGTGTGGAAAGGAGAAATTAAAGTTAATGCACAAAGAAAGGACCAGCTTTGCAAGCTTATTTCTTTGAGTTCATGCCAAAGTAAATAGGTATATCTGTGGATATCTTCTTCTGGAGGTGTGGAAAGTGTAGGTTAAGTGTGATGAACTGCAGCACATTTCACGAGAGGAAGTCTGAAGAGTGCATTAATCTGGAAGGCCAATCTTGTTTTTCTCAGCTCCACTGCCATTTACTGGGTGAAATGTAAAAAGCTATTTAGCATTTTCAGCTCTCAATTTCTCTCTTGAATGGAGAGAACCAATAGCTGTCCCGTTTCTACCTCACCTATTAACATGAAGTGATACATTGAAGGCAGAAGTGGTATGCAAACGTATCGCACTACATGCTTATATCTGTGTTCCATAACATTTTGATGCTATCGTCACTGTCATAGGAATTTAGTATTTCAGCATTGGTAAAAAGGCTCTCAGGGGGTTCTTTCAGACTGATCCTCAAGTATTTCCTTTGAAAGTTGCTGAATTTAGTTCTTTTTCACTTTTATAGGATCAGAAAGGGCTTCCATTCTGTTACTGTGGTAAAACTAGTCTGAGTGACTCCAAACAGAAAACCCCAGTTTTTGACTTCTGGTTGATTTCAGGATCTTCACTAAAGGATTGTGAAGGAAGAGTCTTCTTTCCTAGGCTTGGCTCTGCAGGATTGCCCCATATATTTCTTTCCTATTCAAAGCTACTACTGAATCATTGGCCTGTTAAATCTTCCAAACAGGAGAAAAAATGTATGAGTCCTTTCAGGAATACCATTTGGCAAATGATACATCTTCTAGCTAATCCTAGAATCCAATTGCCATGACTTTACACATAATGTAAGAGCTTTGAGGTGAAAGAGATTGGAGCTAAGAATCAGGAGGCTACTCGTGGTGATCACATCTTTATGGAGAGTTGTGTCCAGTTGAGGTGACCTTTTTTGTTTTCTGCTGAAGAAAAATCTCCCTGAGCTAACATCCACTGACAATCTTCCTCTTGTTTTTCGCTTGAGGAAGATTAGTCCTGAGCTAACATCTGTGCCAATCTTCCTCTACTTTGTATGTGAGTCACCACCATAACATGGCTTGACAAGTGGTGTAGGTCTGCAACTGGGATCTGAACCTGTGAACCTGGGCTGCCAAAGTGGAGCATGTGGAACTTTAACCACTTGGCCATGGGGCTGGCCTCCAAGGTGCTCTTTTTAAAGAGGGACTTGGAAGAACAGTGGGCCTAGGAGAAGGAGAAAAGGTAGTCAGAGAATTTGACAACATATCCTCCCAGGGACTGCTATTGCAAGTGAGGATGTTTAGTCTGGAAATGAGATGCTTTACAGAAGCCATGCTAGCACAATGGTAGTGTAATCTTCTAGAGAAGAAAAACAAAAATCAAAAGATGAAGAAAGACAACACAAAACCAGTGGATATACGTTATAGAAGTAGAATTTGGTTGAATATAATGAAAAGAAACTTCCTAGTATCTGGCATTGCCAAATTATACTAGTGAGTCCATATCACTGATATTGTTTTAGCTGATATTAGTAGTTTGTTTATTAAATAAGTTTGAAAACATTGGGAAGGAAGTTTAATTACTTGAATTTCAAGGTATAAAGCAAAATTAATAGTGCAGACTCGGGAATCAGAGGGACTGGAATTCCATTCTGGCTCCATCATTTACTAGTTGAAAGTCTTTGATATTTAATATCTTTAAGCTAAATTTTCTCATCTGTAAAATGCAAATGATCACAGTATTTACCAGATGGGGTTACCAGATGGGGTCGCTGTGAGTATTAAATAAGATAATGCATTGAGAGAATTTAGTAGAGTCCTGGAATACAGGAAGTGATCAAATAATAAATAGTACCCATTTATTCTTATTATTCATTATTGCTATATGACTTTCAACTTGAAGAATTATATATGATTTTCAAAAAATGTTGCAACAGATTTTTCCTGTGGAATAATATCTTAATATAGCTAATACTTTGATTTTTTCAGTGGTTAGAAATGTTGCAAAAAGTGGTTATTAATAAATCGTTAAAGTTTACATCTTATTTATAAGATGTCTGTTAACATTATGCTACATTTTTTGTTAGTGTAGAAAATTCATTTAACCTTTCCTTGGGGGAAAAAAAGGACATTCACAAAGTAAATGCTAGGGATGCACATAAAAAAGACTTTCTGGGGGAAAATCAAATTACTTTTCTTCCTTTTTACAATATGTCAGGAATTTGTGTGTACATTGAGACTTCCTTTACCCTACACTTCAAGTTTTTCTCTATAGGAAAGTCTATTTTATGACAGTGGATTGTTAGGAATTAATTATGTTGTCAGTTACTTCTTCTACATTAACAAGTCACTGAGAGTTTGAGGAAGAAACGAAATGAGCACAGATTTTTGTTGTTGTCATTGGTGTTGTGAAAGTTTAAAATCCCATCTTGTCAAAAATTAGAACAAGTAGGTAGAGAGTTTAAACAAACAAGAAAATTATCCAGGGGAAATTCACAATCATAGCCTTAAGTGTCTAATGAATTTAATGCCATTAGCTTGCATTTGCATAAAGAAGTTTAATTTTATAGGAATTTGCAGTTTGTGATATAGGAGTTGCAATTTCTCTGAGCTCCTTGAACACCCGTTCTATGTTCTGCTCTATTTTCCTCTCCTTTCATAAATTTTGGTGTTACAAAACTGTTAGTCATAAAAAGGCACTTATAGTTCAATATAATTTCCCTTCTTTTTCTTCTATTTTCTTTAAAAATACAGTTTTAAAAGTAATAAAGCCCTTCCTTCTGTAAATCTTGAATCTTTTTTTCCTAAGGGAAGATTAATTTGTAAATATGCTAATGGATTTGTATAATATTAAACTTTCCCAAGAAAAATTACATTACTCTCTATGAATGAACACATCTATTTTATTCAATTTATAAACTAATGGCTGAAAACCCCAAAACTGTTTCCTACTATGTGTCTTATAACTAGCATGACTGCAGGCACAGCCACAAACTTGGCATTTCACAGCAAATTTATTGGATGAAAAACTTTTTTCAGTCCCTTTATTGAGTTTTCCTCATTTAGCTGTATTTGAATTCTAGCTAATAAAATGCAATTCTTCTTACAAAAAGGTGAAAAAGTAAACATGCTGCTCAAAATAGAAGCGATTTCTAAACAGGAAGTAGACTAAAAAGAACAAATGCTTAGTTTAAACGTGGTATCAGTAGTACGGATGCTGTGATGGAGATGTTCCCACAGCTAACTTGCATTAAAACAGCAGGGTGACTTCCTAGGCTAGGCAATGAGCTAAAGACTTGGTGGTTCAGTTAGTTAGCTATTCCGGATTTACTCTGATATATGCATGAGAAACTTAACCCCTCCTCATCTTGGTTGTTTCTTTATTACTTATTTTCACCAACTAGATAATTCCATTGCATAAACTACTTCCTGGATCAGGAAAAAATACCTTAGTGTCTTGCCAGTATCCTGAGATGACTTTAAGAGTGATCATCGGCTGTTGTCTCCAGGCGATGCCCTGAATTCTGAGGTGAGGTTTGTATTACTTGGGCCTCTCTCTCTGAGGGACTCAATGAGACCTGGCAGGACTCATAAGGGAAATAAGCAGGAGAAGGGGCTCTAAGTTGAGAATTAACATTAATAGTCTCATAAATCTAAAAATGAACTTCTTGGAATTCTGATAATTCTTCCCAATAATTAGATACTCTGTTTTCATAAAGGTTCTCTACTAGCAACTTGGAAGAATCCTAAGCAAGGGAAGATTACAGTGACAGGAAATTGTGGTGGTCATCTTATTTCCTAACATTTCCCAGAGGGGTAAATTTGGGAGGGTCTTGGGCAATATGAAGAGAAATGGGACCTGGTTATCAGGCCCCACAAAGGTAAGAAAATAGCTATTGAAAATAGTTTATAATAAGGTGCTGCTTCAACTTATTTTGCTCTTAAAAGCAAGGCCTTTGCTTTCTGTATTTTTTGTTGACATTTATTAATGTGATTTCAGGAAAGTGCTTTAAGTTCTTTTTGTGTGTGTTTTGTTAAATGGGACCAACTGACTGCCTCAATGCACGCCAGTGATGTGGATTGAATTTGCCAGGTTGTTTTGATTGCTTGTGATAGAAATCCAATTTAAACTGGTTTAAGCTGGGTGGTGGGTGGGAAAGAAGAATTTGTTGGTTTTGGAAAACTGAAAAGTCCAGGAATATAGCTAGAATCAGACATTGCTATATCCTGGTGCTCATATTATGCCACTAGGGATTGGTCTGTTTCTATCTCTCAGCTCTGCTTTCCTGTTTTGGGCTTTATTGTTAGTCAGCTTCTACCCATGGCCACCAACTAGTCCAGTCATACTTTGAGTTTCTCTTTCACATTGTCCCCGCAAATGCTAGAGCTCACTGTGATTCTCCATCTTGGATCATGTGCCCATACTTGGAGCTAGGGTGTGAAGATCAGCCCCACTCAATCCTCAAAGACTGAGAGTGGGAGAATGGTCATTCCTTGGGGGAAATTTGGATGAAAGTTCTAGAAGCAAGAGATATGTGTGATGTGCAGGCAAAAAGAACATGTCTCTACCAACATTTTGAAATGAAGAGACATGACATAATAAACAGCTAGAAAAATGACCCAAGTAGCAAAACCACAACAGGGGACATTTTGCTACCTCATAAAGAGTACTCTGGGCATTCTTTGTTGGAGCCTTGCCATTCGAAGTGATATAGTTGATTGAAATGCTGTCCATGTGGGTACAGACATAGCTGGAAAAAAAAGAGTGTCCTTGGCTTATGAGCAGTTTTGTAATGTTATCTATAAGTTTTATTTCTTCCAACTAGAATGTAATTTCTCCAAAAGCAGGCACTGTGTTATAGCTTTTATTGTGTTACACTTTTATTGTACTTCTCTGAGAACATAGCACAGCACTGGACACAAAGCAAACACTCAGTGTACACTTTTGATGGATTCATTTCAGCTGTTTGCAATGCTTATCACACTGAAGGCTTTCCCAGCAATTTTTCTCAAAAACTCATCCTCTCTGAGAGCTACATTTGTTTCCCATCTTTCATATCACTTGAGAAGTCTGAATATGTCCTTTTAATGTGCCTACAGGTTTCTGTGCTTTCTATCACACCACCAACGCTCTGTCTGGCAGAAGCTGGGACCACGGCTGCTGTCTTTCTTCCACACCGAAGGGCTGTGCTGTGCAAAGTATTGCTTCATGCTGCTTTCCTGATCTGCTTTGCATAACTGCCTGGAAGAAAGTACTTTTATGGATAATCCAAGGGAGGGAAATATATTCAACATTATTTTGCTTTAGCATATTTTATGGGTTAAATCCATTTAAAATACTATTACAGTGAAATCCTACATAGAGCAAGCATTTCTCAGGTCTTAACCAACGGTCAGCTAGTTTTAGAGCATATTTGATACATTGTAATTAAAAAACAGCCCAATAATTAGGATAGTTTCTTAAAAACATGGGATTTTAGTGTTCTGTAAGAGTTATTGATTCAGTTTATGGAAGAGGCCTTAGATATAATATAGTCCTGGGGTAGAAAATAGATTCATCTCATGTGCCAAATTTGATCAGTTGGTGGTGGTTGCCTGGAGTGCTGTGTTAAGAAAGAATTTATGGCTAAGTCCAGGCTCATTGGGAAAATATGCTGGGATGGAGGTTTTTTATGTCTACCCTGGTTAAAGAAGGGGATAGTAGCACCATATGTACTGCATATTTGCCAACTCAACCCAGTCTTCCATTTTACAAAATCAATTACTAGAGAAATTAGTCCAAGATCACATTCCTAGTTAGTGGCAGAGCCTAAGCTTTTTAGCTCAGTCTTTCAATATTTGTTCAAAGGCTATTTCCATATGGGTTAAATGAGATAAGCTTGCAAAAGCAGTCAGAATAGAGTCTGCTATATCATCTTTCCTCAGTAACCATTAGCTGAATGTGACATTTTAATTAAATTATACATTCCTTTCTTAACCAGGGAATCAGCAAATATTTATTGACCATGTACTAGGTGCTAGGTAAACATGGTGCTTGGCACAGTTGATGAGCACGACTTCTCAATTTGTTCCTCAGAGGTTGATCATTTTTCTACCAGAAGGAAGAAGCTAGATTGTGTCATGACTCATCTCTGCCATGTTGTTTGCTTTCATTACCTACCAATTTGGCTCTCTCTTTGAATCCTGAAGTCTACTTCCCATGCATAGATGAGTGAGAAGTGCACATACTCTCTACTAATATCATCCTGTGTGTATTTCCATTTTCCTAAGAAAGTACTAACCTTTGGACTCTATTATAAATCTCTTGAAAATGGACTTATATTTAAGAGAGTCAGTAGCATATTATGGACTTGGTTTTTAATAACAGGTGTCTAACGTGTGCATGTGACATGCAAAATATGCTGATGCAAATGGATGATTGCATGTGCAAAAATATGCAGATTAATGTGCAAACAGATGTTCAAATAATTTCCCATTATTGCATGCCATTACCTCTTTTGAATGTACAACTGCATATTTCGTATACGGATATGTTTGCATTGTTTGTATTTCACGTGTGCAATTTATACATATCTTTTCAAGGATTCTTCTCCATCGTGTCCTTAACTGAGAAGACTTAACCTTCCAATGCATTTTCAGTTCCCTAAGACAGTACTCTGCAGGAAGGAGAAAATGCTATGACTTACCCTTAGAAAGCTCAATATCACCAGAAGATAAATGCTAATTTTTATCTGTCTCTCTTTGTTAGAAACATGGTCCTTTCCTATCAATACAGCTTTTGATGTCAGTGTAATAAAATGCAAAATCTGTGCAGATTCTCAAACTGTCAAAACAACAGTATGCACTTAACAAAACTTATCTAGCTCTTTGTAAGTGTTTAATTTTTTTGTTTTGTTGGTTTTTCTTACGTCTCCATTCCCGCAGTGCTATCAGTGCTCACAGATAACCCTAGGAAATATATTCTTGATTTTGAGGTAAGAAACGCCTTGGCTTATGATGAACTCTTTCAGGGATTCTTTTTTGGACAATTTTAGATATCAGATCAAGAAATAGAAAATAAAATGTAGTTAGAAACTCATTTTTATACCAACCATTTTAGATGATTCGTCCAAGTTTTTATATTTTATTACTAAATTGGTTTAGTCCATTCTTAACTACGAGAAGTTCATATATATCATTGGAAAACTAAAATTGAAAAAGCTTGATATAGTTCTCTAATAGTTGTTTCTAACATCACATTTTAATATACTCCAAAATATACATTTATAAAATAACATTTCCCTCAAGCTGAGTTTGGCATTGTTTGGTTCAAAATCTTCATATGTTACTTTATTAATATGGCTTTTTATTCTGACCTCAATATTTTCTAATTACCTCCCACAGAAACATTGAAATGTGTACCGAACCCCCTCCTCCCAGAATCAAGAGGTATCTATATATTTAAATAGAATTTAAATACCAAATAGCTTGGGGGTAGGAGGAGAAAAAGACACTGATAGAAAATTACTCCTATTTTTTTTATTATAGTGAATCATCTATTTTTATCCAACTGGTAACTCTCAAAGTACAGTCTTATATATTGCTGCAAATTTAAAAAAGGGGGAACTTTAGTGAGGTCGTTATTACTCTAAACGTAGTTAAACATAGAGCTTACATTGGAAAATAATATTTGTGATATAGTATCTCATATGTAATCTCTAAAGAAAAAGGTGTAGGTTTCAGTGCTGAAACCTGAAGCAAGAGAGAAGATAAGAGTTTAATGTTTCTTCTCCTCTTTTGAGGTCCCCTCCCCTCCAAAGCTACTTATTATTAGTAGTTCCGAAGCATTAAATCTGAAGGTCCATCAGCTAGCATCTTCCAGCCCTGCCTGTCTGTGGACAGGACCCTGTCTGTCTGTTTCCTCTATTGCACTGTTTTGTTTGTACTACTGTAATCATTTTGCTGGCCCAGATCTGTGTGGGTGTGCTGGCAGCTTTACAACAAAGTTACATGGGAACAGAGTTAAGGTTGAATATTTATTAGAAGAAGCCATCTGGCGTCAGGCTGTCTGTACAGGGGGGCTGGCTTCTTTAGTAGGCTCTCCTCTTTCTGGAGAGCTCTTCCTCCCTTTCTCTCTCCTGTTCTCTCCCCCTGCTCTTCATTTCACAGTTCTGAAAAAGTTGAATGTGCCTCTCTAACCCATTTATTTCGTCCTTTACATTTATTCTCTTAAAAAAAATCAACAGATTGCTCTGTTTCTTTTAAAATGTTTCTCTTTTCTTGGAGGCAGCTTGTTGCTTGTTTCCACAATGACAGTCCTCACGGACGGTCGCCAGTAGAAGGCAGCAGGACCACCACAATGGAATAGCCGCCTCCTGTGTGCGCTTACAAGTTGTCCTAAACATCCATTTCCTGTTGCTGCCTTTTTTTCTTACCTCCGGTGGGCAAACTGATCTAAAAGCATCTCTCTTTGGAGCCAGGCTACTGTCCACATAAGCAATCAGATGCCTTCTTAGAGAGCAGTAGGTCCCTTAGACTTCTGCCATCCTGTTCCACCTCAGCTGACTTTAAATGCTTGCTAAACCGTCTTCGAGGTGTTTAATTTTTTCATTTACCGTTTTTGTGTGTCATTTGTCCATTTTCCTCTTCTGTGAATGTTCCTCTTGCCTTCTCTTTTTCTACAACTCTGCCTCTGTGTAGCCTGCCCCCGCAACACATGGCCTCAGCTGAGAGCCTCTCCCAGTTCCTGACATTTGTCCTGTAGCTCTAAGTGTCCTGCACAAAATGCTGTTATCACCAGCCTGATCAAACGATGCCTATTTTAAAATACACACGGTATGTAACTGATGAAGCCAGTAGGAAGGAGGTGCATGAGCCAATGATCACCATTGCACTTGAAAATCCATTCAGACGTGGCAACAAGTATTTTGTGAATGCAAAGGGGGCCTGTCATTTTTGCTTTGCTTCTTGTGGGATGACAGCCAAATTCTGAGTTAGCCTCAGTGAAGCCCCCACATGTTAACTTTCTCCCCGCCACTCTGCAATGTGGGAAACTGCCCAGAGAGAGATACTATGGTGAGATTGTGCTGTTGGGGGGGAGGCTTTCTGTAAGGTCTGGTAAACTTGCAGTAATGCATTTATTCTGATATTGGAAGGGTGGCAATTTGTTTGGTCAGTTCCCTAATTATCCAGAGTACAGGAGTTAGCACGGGAATCAGATGGGAGAAATTAAAAGATCAGCACAGCATTTAAAACTTCCAGTGCAGATGGGCTATTAGGAATCTAAAGAGTTCAACCAGCCTGAATCCAAGTCAGCTTAATAACCACTGTCTCTGCTCCATTGTATGGATGGATTTTTTTTCTCTCCGAACGTGATTTTTCATCTCAGGTGGGATATGGACTAGCCAGTCACTTTAGTAGAGAGCCCTTATTTCAGGCAGCTTCAAATGCCTCATCATTTCTGAATGAGTTTCAGCTCCAGGAGATTTCAGTGCTGGAAGAATTGCACTAAGCTATGAAACTTTATCCCTTCTCAAGACTCTTCCGAGTCACTAGGGAACTCTGGCTTCCACGGGTAAACGTAATCGCTCTACTCACTTATAGAAGGGAAGGTACCACCTCGGGGGTCACATGACAATACCCGGGAGGTTAAATCAACTTCCAGCTGAGGTTTTACAGATACATTTGGGATCTTGGAATGATATTACCATATTATTGTGCTTTTACTCTTGTTTCTTTTGGCTCAGGGCTGAGGGAATGGTCTTGTGTAATAGATTTACCCAGGGAAGGCTTCACCTGATCTGAGCAAGCCTGGGTTCTAATGTCACCCCATTTTGGTTTAACATATAAGAAATATCTCAGAAAGAAATGTTGTTGGTATTCTGAGACTTGTATTTATCTTTAATTTTTGAAAGACTTATTCAGGAAAAGAATCCAACACAGTATCTCAGGGGAGATGAGCACGGAATGAGAGTAATAGCTATTAAAATAAGAGAGGTGCTCAGGGAAATGACTGGTCATTTGATGCTTTTTCTCCTTCAAAAATCTGCCAAATAAAAGAGTTACCTGATTCATATACCATTGGGATATCTGATTGTGCCTATTTTTAAAGAACTTATGCATCCACCTATGTTTTCCTGCAGAGATTTAATTGCATCAAGAAGCAGCTTTAACCTTCATGGTCACCCTAATAATAATAAATAATAATATTTAATTATGGGTTACTCTTTGACAAATCATAGGGAAAAAATAGCATTTTTATTTTCATTTTATATACCTGCTCCTAAAAACGAAGCAGGGGGTAAGGGGCACAACACCTGGTGAAATTACTTTGTATATAAAAAGTTTCCAAGATTTTCTTAAACAGTGGATTAACTGTCATTAAAGCATAGGTATGATTCTTTTTCCTAAGGATTTAGCAGTCTTACTGAGGAGACCAACAAACCGTATTGATAATAGAAGTACATGACACAATAGTGAACAAAAAAGTATTGGATAATTTTCTGCCTGTAAGTTTATTGATTTGTTCCTCAGTATTTGAGTATTTGCTATATTCAAGATACTGTGGCAAGTGTTGTGGTGTATTCTAAGCTAATTTGATACAATCTTTTGTCCTCAAGGACCTTACAATATAGCTTGGGAGAATGGTCATTTCAAGAAAAATACAAATAGAAGTCAGTAATTACCATAAGAGTGATTAAAACAAGGAGCTAGTGGGGATGGTCTGGGATGGCTGCACTGTTAGGGTGAATTTATGCTGGGCCTTTAGGAAGGGTGTTGGTTTCAGAAAGGACAACCCTTACACAGAAAGTGGTTCATCTTAGAGCATAGGAAATCTGTACAGTAGAAGTACAAAAAAGGATAGGACTGGATTGAAGAGGATCTTGAATGTCAAGGTAAATAGCATTTAACTTGAGCGACAGTTGAAGTCATTTGAGTAGGTAGTGATAAAGTCATAGTGGTGTTGAAGGAAGATAAATTGGGCCATGTTTTGGGTACCAGGCGAGTGTGGAAGAATTTAGACTAATGATCAGATTACTGGTCATTAATCCTACGGAAGCAGACCAAGTTACACTACGGAAAGGGTAGTTAAATCAGAATTGGAAAGAATGAGAAAGGAATTGAAAAATTATTTAAAAAAAAAAGATTGACAGGCTAACAGCATGAGGAGGAACAAGAAAAAGACGCAGTCTAAGATTTTGAGCTTATGCATAAAATTGTGGGAAAATAAAAAGAAATAGATGCGGGGAAATAAATTTTAAGGGAAGGGTGAATATTTTGCTTTTAGATGTATTGAGTTTGAGATACTTGAAGAGCATCCAGGAGGAAAATTCTGGCATGCAGCTGAAAAAAAGAGGGGATATGGTTCAGGGAGAGTCGGAAACCGGAGATTTATGAGTTATATGCATAGAGGTGATAACTGAATATCTGCAAGTGGATAACATTTTCAAGGAAAAGAGTATAGAAAGTGACAAGAGAAGAAAGCTCAGGATAGAATATTGGGAAAAGCATCCATTTAAAGAGTGGGAGGAAAAAGAAGAACCAATGAAGTATTGATTAGGAAACTAGCAAAAGACGACTAAGATCATAAAATGAAGATAGAGCAAGGAGTGTGACAAAGATGGAGAAAACTGATTTTGGAATGGACTTATCAGTGATCTGAGATAGAGCTGGCTCAGTAAATGTATTGGAGTGGGAAGCGTTTTGAAAAAGATGTATGGATGGCAGCAAAGTGAGAAAAGACATATTTTCTGCTTTTCCAAGAAATTTGGCAGTAATAATAGCTGGGGACAATATAGGCTAGCTCAAAGGAACAGGAGAAAGTAATTTTTAAATAGGAGCGATCTGAGCTCATTTGTGGGCCAAGGAAAGATTAAAAATAAAAGAGAGAAGAGATAATGGTAGAGAAAAGTCTGAAAGGTGCCTTTGAGGCCTTTTCGTATTTTTTAGGTGAAAATAATACCTTCTTTCCCTATTATTCTATTGAATTTAAAAATGGATAGTATTTCTTTTGATGTTAAAAGTAATATATGCTCCTTCTCAGCAATATTGTAAAGTATAAAAAAGAAAATAAAAACAAACTATAATTTCCATCCAGCTATAATCTCTCTTAATCTTTGTTGTACGTGTATCACAAAACTGTGATTGTGCTATAGGCAACTTTCAGTCCTGTTAATTACCCTTGAAACTCTTAACATTACTCAAAAATATGAATTTGCTGAAAGAATATACAAGCAACTGTGTAAAGATATCAACAATCATTTAATCATTCTTATTGTTGGGCTTTTAGGTATATCTAAATTTTTTGCTAGTAAGACTATGATGTAAATATCTTTTACATATACCTTTTTGCTCATCATTGCTTATTTCTTTAGTCTATACTTCCTATAAGTAATTCCTAGAATAAAGAAAGTAAACATTTAAAAACTTTTTATACTAACTTCCTAACTACTCAAAACAGTTCCTTATAAAGAGTAAATGCTCATGAAATATTTATTGAATGGATAAATGAACATACAAATAAAACGGTACAGGTACCAGTTTACCCTCCAAACAATGGTGTATTAGTTTGACCACACCACAGCAAACACAGAATATTGTATTACTCTGATTTCTTTCTAATTTTGACAGGCAGAAAGAGTATCCTACAGTTTCTTTTCTTTTGTAAAGAGTGAGGCTGTGCAATTTTTTCACATTCTTATTAGCACTTTGTACTCCTTTTGTCATATGATTGTTTACATAATTAGGGTTTTAGGTTTTACTTATTGATTTGCATGAGGGATTTACATACTAGGACTATAATTGATATATATAAAATATTTTCACAGCCTATTGTTTGCCTTTTAATTGTTATTTGATGTTAGATGTTTGATGTGACAATTTTTTAAATATTCTGTGGTCAATTTTATTTATGGGATAAATATATAATTTAGTTTTAAAAATCCCAAATAGTGAATTTACTATTAAATAATATTTTTCCTACTGACAGATTAGGTCACCTTTCTTGTATGCTATACTTTTACATATGAATTATGATTTGCTCTTGAGCTATCTATTGTATTCCATTTTCTGTCTGCTGATTTGGGGATAGTTCCATTCTATTTTAATTATTGTACTTCTGTCATACCTCCTAATATGTAGTAGGAAAAGTGTCCCATGTTATGCCTGTGTTTTTCAAATTTCTAGTTCCATTTTCACCTGTCTATTCTTTCAGACACATTTTGGAATCTTTTTTTTTTTTTCCCAAGTACAAAACAAATCTCATTGGGTTTTCTTCTGAATTCGGGATATTCTAGCTATTATAATATCAGGAAAGGGGTCTATCTTTTAATTTATTCCAAACTTTTATATCATTTGGCAAACCTTGATTGTTTTCTTTATATAGATCTCATATTTTTCATGTCAAGTTTTTTCCTGTATATTTTATATTTTTGCACTGATTGTATATAAAATCTTTTTTGTCCTTAAGTGGGCATTAAATAATATAGAAACAATATAAATTTTTGTACATTTGTTTGTATTTGGCCTCTCAGCTTAGCTCTTTTATTAATTATAATTTAAAATTGATTCTTCTGGATTTGCCAAGTGTACCATCATAAAATCTTGGGTAAATTAGATAAAATAGGGGTAAATAAAATAGGGATAAATATTACTCTTCAATTATAATAGTTATGCCACTTATTTCTATTCCATGTTATATTGTACTACTCAAACTTGCAAGAGGTTTTATATACATATAAATATATATGTTTGTATGTATATGTGTGTGTATACATATATACTTATATACACACACATACATTGACATGCACACACATATATATCATATATAATTGAAAGATATGTATCTTAATTGGAAGATTACATATTACATACCTATCTTTCAATTATGTATCTGAAACTAGCATTTTGCTTGGAACAAAGATTATTATGTACTAAGCATAGTGTAAACTGCTTAATCTGCCATTTTTCATTTCATCTTCATACTAGTATGTGAAGAAGGTGTTACTCATTTTACGGCTGAACAAACTAAATGCCAGAGAGATTAAGGAACTTTCCTGTGCTTGGGTAGCTAGAAAAGGACAGAACAGGTATTAGAACCACCCTCTGACTTCAGACAACTGTACTACATATGTACCTAGTAAGTATTTGTTGACTGACCAAGTGAGAAACTGACTGGACGAATGAATGATTGAATGAGTAAAAGATGTATGATCAGATGAGATAAAAAGCACAAGACAGAATTGAATTTTGAGAAATATTTTATGCTTTTCCTCCTAAAACTGGAGAGATGGAGGTGAGAGAAAAGATAACACAGTGATAGTTTTGAGATGGAGGAAATAGAATTTAAGGACACATACCACATGGCCTCATTCTTCTTAGTAAAGGAAGAAATGGAGTCATAGTAAGGAGAATGAAGCAAGTTGAAGGAGGGTTAGAGATTGAAGATGAATGAGACAGTTTGGAACAGCTACTGTAGGGCTGTTAATTGCAGTCCCAAAGAGATGAATGGTTGGATTTCTGAGCAGCAGAGAGGATCCAGGGGAGATTTCAGAACGTTGTTGGCATCAGTTGTTGGTGCTTTGTCATTGAACCAGAGGTCACATGTTGACCAAGGAGCTAGGCAAAGTCTCAAAGTTACTAAAGGATGGGATAATATGAAATATGAAGTGTCCTATACTATACATCTCTGCTTCTAGCAACCTATGCTTTGCCCCATTTTAAGCACAGGGTATTTCTCTATTTTTTGGAAAGGGAGAAAATCTCCTGAATGTACTTTATATAGTATAAAACAATATATACTTGTAGATATTTATTTAATATGTATTGTTATAACATATCTTCCATTTTTTACCCTTTTCAGGGAAAAATAATCCATAATTTCTCCTTATAGTCAATATGATAGCTCAATCATTGGCCAGTTACCTTTCCTTTCAGTAGGATTGTTACTTATCTCGTCTTTTAGCCATTACTTAGCATCTCTGTCGGTTATTTAGATTAGATTATAGTCCAGAAAACATGGAAAACATGTTAAAATTAAAGAGTAGTATAAAATTTTACTACTAACAATTTACATTTTTATGGCAATGATAGTCTAAAATACCTTTTACTCAATCATCAGTATAAATATATATCTAACTTCTCATTCCATCTTTTCATACACTCATACACATGCACTCACACACACACTCATATGATTTAAGTTTTTTTCCTGTGATGGCAAGCTATTTTGTACCACAACCAACTGGAAGGGTAGTAGCAACCTCAAATGTAGAAGTCAGGGCAGAATGACGTAGGTTTCACGGAGCAGCCCTGCACAGACTGTTGAAACAGAAGCCACATGCCGAAAGAAACAACATGACAAGAGAAAGAATTAGAGGTCAGGCAATGTGGACACTGTGAAGGCACTTCTCATGTTTCTGAGAGCAGAGCATTGTGACTACTTAGAAAACTTGGGAAATGTGTTAAATAAATTAGGCATTTATTTGATTTTCTCACTCCATGTGTGCCTAGGAAAGATGGTTCAGAAACTGTCAGCAGGATGACTGCCCAATGGTTAATTGGGTAAACTACCATGAAACTGCAATTGAGAAGTCTACCAATTGACTCTTTCTTGTTTCAGGAAGTTGAAATGTGTCAACCAAGGAGTGTGACTCGGATTCCTATATATGTGTTGTGCTATTATTTTTAGTCTTCAATTCAGAACAGAGATTATAGTTTGCTTCTTAGTCTCACTGGACTGTTGCACATATACTCACTTCTACTGCATATACACGTTATATTAACATCCATATTTTAATTATTTTTTTCTTGTAACTCGCATTCTGTTTTACTACCGTCCTCTTATAAAACGTTCCCTAGTATTGCCAAAAAAGGCATGTTGAAGATGTGATGCACGCATTAGAGGGATTTAAGTTGATTCCCCAGCTACTTAGACAAAAATCCCAGCTGTTTAAATCAGGCAGAATCAGACCTAGTTTACGAATTAGTGCATCATTTAAACCAAACCATTTTTGGTCTTTTTATTTGGTCAAACAAAATATTTTTGTTTTTCTTGACTTTTTCTTCTCAGCACTAATTCCTTCATGCTGTTGTTAGTTCACCAAGAGGGAAAACAACTTGCTTTAGAAGAGATTTCAGTAAAGAATTAGCAGATACTTTAATGTCTAATAACAAAAAAGCTCAAGTATTTTATAACGATCTTATATGTATAATTAAGATCATGTGGAAAAAAACCTGAATAATACTTATATAATGAAGCATTTAAAATTTAAAATGGGCTTAAGCATTAAGTTTTGGGAACTAATTTGACATTTATATCGCTTATTCTGTAGGAATTACATTTAAATTCATTTTTTCACAAAATATTATGGCTATATTTTAATAAAATACGGAAACGTTGTTTTAGGTTTATACTCAGAAATCATGAACTTTTACTATTCCTTTGAGGCTGTTACTTTCACTTAGAAACATTATAAATTGTCAGGTATTTAGATGCAATAATTTAAGAAAAAAGTTATTTTTATAGAGTTACAATTAGTAGGTAGAAATGTGTTATCTTTGCTTTTGGATAATATTAAATATAATTTTGATATTAAATGCTGAAGTCTGTAACACATACAATGAGAGTATGTTGACCTCCCCCATCTTTGAAAATACATTGTTATATTTTAGCAATATTACAATTTTATTGCTCTGCAATGAGAGAAAACTACCTTCTTAAATTGCTTTCAAGATAATATGAGGTTTTGTCTGTTTGGATCATAATAAAGCAAAAGAAAAAATGGGAAAATTGTTTCTTTGACCTTGAATTTGAAAATACATAGGGGAACACCTGATGAAAAGCAAAATTTTGGTGGTTCAAAATGTATCCCACAAATTATACTATGACATGTTTGTGGCCTTTAGCATTTCGATATAATGTCTGCTCTGATTGGCCGTGTATGCTGTTTTTACTTTTGGCTGTTACATTCCACAGAACTTCTCAAAAATCAGCAGGGACAGTGCTAATTAATTTATAATGTTGTTTTTGTTTCTGAACAAGGTACCTCGGTAATTAAGCGAAATATTTATGATGAATATAAAACAATGCAAATTTATTTGCCTGAAAGCCAACTTGTTATTTATTTAGATTAATCGTTGGAAAGATTCTTTATATTGAATCACAGTATGAGGAGGAGTGATATTTAGAACTGAGATGGGCAAGATCCTATAGATTGATGTTAGAACATATTATGTTACATTATAAGTCAGACAAAGAGTAGTCATAAAAACTTTGACTAAATTGATAAGGAAGTTCTTGGTTTCCCCTGAGGAAGAAAATAAACTATAGTGAGAGTGGATCAATAATATATTGTGAAAGGAAGATGTATAACTTGACTATACTCTATAGTGTTCTATTGAGTCCCCGATTTAAAATCTTGTGAGTGTGTGTGTGGGCGCGCATGTGTAATGAAAGAAGTATAGAAAAGTCATAGTTCTATGTGCTGTTTCTATAATAAATGTTGTTGTAACTATTTTTCTTCACTCAATATGTACTTAATCTGAATTAGCTCAGTCTATAGTAAATTAAAAAACTGCTTTACTTTTAATGCCAGCAACTAAACTACACTTATTCCCCCAGAGGAGACTAATAAGGTTTATGATGTACCCTGTGCAAATAAAATATCTTCGTCCTCACATGTAAGGGATTGAAATGTTAACTTTCCTTGGGAACAAGGCCACATTATTCTCATCTTTTAAGTAACAATGACTTCAAATGAATACTCGCAAACTTTACAAATTTAGTTAACACCACTCTCCTGGTCTTTTGCATGATAATGATCATCAAATTTATGACTGAAATGTTGAGAAAAAATCTCACGAAACTTTGATGTAAAACTGAAGGAAGAAAAGATTTTCCAGCTAATGGCTTGTCTATTTTCAAGGAAAATTCTTCTGAAGCTGCCATGTAGGAAATGCACTAGTTACACTGACTACATTATTTTTTGTTATAGGATTGTGAAGATTCATTTTATGCATTTATTCACATTAAACTAAGTCATACCCGGTATTGGAGACTATATGTTCACAAATAATAACATGGTATTAGAGATGAAATTTTCACAAATAATAATTACAGCTAACATTTATCACAATTATTATGCGTTAGACACTAATCCTCCCCACAATCCTATAGGGGTAAGTACTTTTATTTTGCCAATTGGGGAAACTGAGGCAGAGATGTGAAGTACAATTCCCAAGGTCAAATCACTTGTAAATGAAGACCCTAGATTAGAATCCAAGTAATTTGATTCTAGAGCTTTATTATTTGTCCCAAGATGTCATTTAAAAAACTTTTAGGTTTTTTAGGTCTATATCAGACCAAAGGTCTGTTTCAGGTCTATATCAGAACAAAGCAAAAGAATAAATGCTAGTCTAGGCCTGCACTGTCCAAGATGATAGCCACTAGCTACATGTAGCTATTTAAATTGAAATTTGAATTAATTAACATGAAATAAAATAAAAAATTTAGTTCCTCAATCACGCTAGTCATATTTCAAGTGCTTGATAGCGGCTACTTGTGGCTAGTGGCTACTCTTTTGGATAGCAAAAATATAGAACATAATTTTTTAATGCAGAAAGTTGTATTGGACAGCACTAGTCTAGGCTATAGATTTCGAAATAAATTTAAAAAATATGTTTTCTTTGGTGAGATATAAAAGAGTTCACCCTACTTATCAGTAAGATTGATTACTGAACAATTTATCACTCATCTATTGAGACTTTTTGTTTGTTAAATAATGAAATAATCCAAGTCATTAATTCCTTCTTATTAAAATTATTATTTAAAAGTCATTGTAAGAAAAATCTGATCTTTTTCAAACATGAAGAATACCAGAATAGTGTTAGACTTCCATCCAATCAATGATTGAATAGACCATTTTCTACTGTATAATATGAAGGTGCCTAGGGCAGCCAGATTCCAATATGACCCCCAATGATGCCCCCTGGCATTCATGCCTTTGTGCAGTCCCCTCCCTCATTGCACCAGGATTGGTCTGTGTGACAAATAGAATACCACAGAAGTGGTGGTATATGACTTTTGAGATTAAGTTATAACAGACACTGTAGATTCTGCCTTGGTCTTTTGCTCATTCTATGTTCTCTCTTGGATCACTTACTCAGGGGGAAGTAATTTTCTATGTCATGAGCAGCCCTATGGAGAGGCCCACATGACAAGTAACTGAAGCCCCCAACCAACAGCCATGAGAAACTCAGGACTCTGCCAGTAGCAATGTGAGTGAACTTTGAAGTAGAACCTCCTTCCCTCATCATGCCTTCAGATGACTCTAGTTCTACCAACCATCCTCATGAGAGACGTTGAGTCAGAACCACCAGTTAAGTTGCTCCCACAATTCAGATCCTCAGAAATTGTGAAACAATAAATATTTGTGATTTTAAGCCTCTGAGTTTTGGAGTAATTTGTTACACATAAATAGATATCTAATACAATGCCTGATCAGAGGTTACAATGGAATCTAATAAGTTGTTATTATTTGTCAAGTAAATTATTGGTGAATTTTCAGAGGGTATAGTTATGAGGAAAAAACATCCCCTGCCATCAAGTTACTCACCAATGACTATAATACAAGTATAATAAGGTGAGGAAGATAAGTGAAGGACAAAGTTCTCTGAATATTTGCAATGTGAGTGTGGCGGAGGGGTGGGTGGATAAAGAAAGCCATCTTTAGGTAGGTGGCAGCTAAGCCTTGAAGGATGGGTAGTGTTTTTACAGGTGGAGTAAGAGTACAAGATATAAGCATTCCTCATGTCAAGGATAATGTGTAAAAAGGCCTGAGGCTGAGAAATTATGCGTATGTTTGGTTACAGCACATGGTCCAGATGGATGAATAAAAGGGAAATAGGTCCAAAAAAGATGGCTGAGGCCTTATTGGAGAAGAATTAGATTATTTGGTGAGGAATTTATGTTTTCCAAGGCCCATTAAGAGTTTCAAATTCCTCTGGTAGAATTCTGGGCTTCTGATCTGGGCAGTGGGCAGATTCCTTTCTCACTGAGTATCCTTTATGAGCACCACATGATTGGAGCCTCTTCCCATATCTACTTGTGTGTGTGTTTGTTTGTTTGTTTATTTATTTCGATAAGTACATCAATAAAGCTGTCATGACTGGAAAAAAATTGTAATTTAAGGCCTCGGGAGTCATTGAGTTTGAACTTTGCCTGGCACTTGTGCAAAGACTGGATTCAAGGAAGAAAGATGAGAGACCAGGTGACCTCCTAGAAGATTATGCTAGACATTGAGAGATGGTTAACTCCTGAATTGGTGCCAGTATTAGCAAAGCAAAGAAAAAGATCCAATATTAGGGACGTTGCAGAAGAAAAGTATGACTTGACATCACAATTGAATTTAATGGTCTTGGAAGAAAAGAAAAACGTCTAAAACATAGATGGGCTTATCAAGTTTTTACTTAATCAGTTGTCATCACCTTAAAAGGAGTCAAAATTACTTTGCATTTCCTGCAAGAGCCTTCACCTACACCCCTGTAGTTTTGGCCTTGTCTCCCTTCTCTCTCTGCTCTGAATATAACAGGATATTTTACAATTTCTGGAACTTGCTAACCTTTCTCAGTCTCTGCTTTCAGTTCTTCCACTTAGAATCCTTTTCCATCCTTGTCTGCTTGGCAAAGTCCTTCTCTGCTTGAAGACCCGGCTTGTGTGAGACCTTCCTTCAGGGTCAGATTTACCGCATCTTTCTGTGTTGTCCACTTTATCCATAGCTTCTCCGTCAAGTTTTGCTTCACTTTGCAGTAGTTATTTTATTAAAATTTTCATGTCTCCCCAGCCAGACTGTGCAGACCTCAGAGATCTTAAGGCCTAGTACAAAGTAGACACTCAGTTGTTCAATTGCATTGAAATTGGAAAAAAAATAGTTAGCTGAGACTTGAAACCTGAAGATTGAATATCAAGGTTGATGAATGCTATTGCTGATATTCCCCAATGCTCGCTGCCTCTTTCATGGAAATAACCCTCTCTGAGGCTTCAGTTCTTAATCTTCCTCTGTGTTTTGTTCTTAAGTGCCACACAAGATAACTCAAGGACCACAGGCTTGTTGGAGTTCAAAGCCAGTGTTTTTCACCACCGAACTCCACCACCATGTCTCTAGCTGCCGCCTCTTGATTCAAACTTGGTTGGAACTGACCTATTCTGAGTCTGCTCACCAACCTATCAGCTGCGCACATTGAGGGGTGAACACTTGTGATTAAAATGAGGTTACGTTGTGGTTCTGTAGCCACTGCTCATTTGTCTTCTACTTTCTCCCCTGAGCTCTTGCCTGACCAAAGTCATTTTGTTTAACTTGACAATAGCCTTTAGTCATAAAAATGACAGTGTGCGTGTAGAGTACTGTCTCATGTAGGTGAGGAACTGAGCTGGGTTTGTAGCACTGAGAAAAGGATAGTGAGCTAAAGCATTGAAAAAAATCTGCACATGAATCAATTTTAGAAGATTATAATTCATTTCAAAGACATTTTACAGACAGGAATTTCTGGAAACGTTTTACAGTGTTGGGAAAGTACAATTAGGGAAGTTTTTTTTTGAGTGGTAGGTGTAGATTAATAAACTAAAATACCCCATCTATTCAGGAACCTGAGTTTAGTAATGGGGTAGAGGTCTTTGCTTTTACTATATATATCTTTTCGTTGTTGTTGTGGTTCTCATGTCAGATAGATCTAAAAAGAAATTTGAACACCTTGAGGCAGAGTTGAGGGTAGGTTCACAGTTCATCAGGTTCTTTGAGCACCAACTAGATACCCAATCTCTAGTTCAAGTGCTAGTGGGAGGGGACTACAGTGATGAATAAAATTTGATTCTTGCTCTGGCTAAACTTAACAATCTGTTGGGGGAGCAGTTCTTCCTCTGAATCTTAAACAATAAAAAATCGTGAGGGCATGCATGTAGCGCAAATAAAATCAATATTTATTCTTTAACTTTAGTCCCCACCATGTGCTAAAATTTTAAAGAGGAGGATACACTGTGGGAGTGTGGCTAAAATAATTAGAAACAGGACCTAATACTCCTTAGGGCTCTCACCAGAGAAAAAGTGAACGTTGACTTGGAATACCACAGAATATTCCATTCTTTTGTTGTTTTTTTTTGACTAATATATTCTTGACAGCACTCCACAGGTTTAGATTTAAGGAGCAGGTATAAAGATGACTGTGAATTTGGGGATGGCAGTTTTATATGTGCAATGCTCCAAAAAAGCTTTTATTCGCTTGCTTTATACTTATGGATATGAACGTCCGTCAGTTTTCAATTTGTCGACGGGCAAAACTCCGCCAAGTGGGCCAAAGTTCACAGTGGGCTCTGACGTAGTCGTACTGGGCAGGCCAGATTCTGCCCACCGTGGGCAAAGGGGTCCAGCATCACAGGAGCCAGAGCAGCAGAACATCACTGTGTATTCTGGGAGAGGTTGCAGCCTGCTTTGCATTCAGAAAAGAAGGCTTTGCATTTGGGGTTTTGGAAAAAAAACATGTGAAGGAAACAAAACAGAAGGAAATGGAAGCAAAATGTTGGCAAAACTCAAATTGCATTGGATTTATACTTATTGGATTTTTTAAGTAAGCTGACAAGAAAAATTACCTTCATTGCAAATCACTGAAGGGCTTTTCTATAGAATAAACACACTCACAGAGAAGAGCTAATTCAAAGGAAGCTTCAATATGTTAATATAATAATTAAGCAGTAAGGCACGACAGGCAGCCCATTCAAGGAACTCAGCACCCCTCAAGTGGGGTATAAGGTACAAGGCTGAAGGCTAAAAGACTTTAATCACCTGAGATTGGCTATAATCATCTTAAAATATGATGTGAGATGAATATTGCCCTCATTGGAAGGTATTTACTCATGCAAACAAGAAGAACCAAATTTCTGTATTTTGTGGGTAGTCTTTATGAGCTGAATTATTGGAATCAGCCTCAAAACTTGGAAACTTGAATGCTTCTAATTGTAGCCTACATTTTCCCATGTTCTTGGTGGTCTTTTTCCTTTTCTGAGTGTCTCATCTTCTCATCCTTTTATTTGAGCCTTCCTCTAGCCAAATTATTTCCGTTTGGAAAACTAATGCTTATTAGTTACGTGTGTGTGTTTAAGGGGTTTCTACTAAAGCAGCTAACCAGCCTGGTACCTGGGCAGCTTCCTTTGCCATGAAGCAGATTAAAACAGTGCTTCTCAAACTCTACTGTGAGTAAGAGGTATCTGAGATCTTGTGAAAATGTAGATTCTGATTCAGTAGGTCTGGGGTGAAGCCTGAGATTCTGTATTTCTGAAAAGCTCGAAACAGAGTACAATACAAACAGCCAAACCTATCAGGTCTTTTAAATATCAGAGCCACGTGCTGATAGGAAAATAAAGGCTAGAAGATAGGGAGGTAAAAAGATCAATGTTTTCAAATAGTTGACTCCTTTCTGGTTGTTGATAATTGATCTGATAAGGAAGAAATGGCAGACCGTGAACCATGAACTTGCTGGGGATTATAAACAGATTAGTCTTATTTTGAGTCTGGGTGGGTGATATAGCTGAAGACAAGAAAATTCCATTTTGATATAAATGTCACAAAAAAATCTCAAGTCAGGGACATGTTACTGCTTCGGGGCTTTATTAGCAGTTAAAGTTTAGTCCAGGTAAGTGGTGACTAGAAATAGACTAGAGAGGAGGTGAAGACTGGTTTTAACTGAAAGGGCAGAATGGCTCTTGTGCATGGTTGATGTCTACAGACACTGGAGGCTTTCCTCCTGTGTTTTGGCATTCCATTGTACTTGCGGATTTCTTTGGACCCTAAAGGTAATGTGAACATGAATTCCATAAATCCGTAGTAAATGAAACTGGTGAGAAAAATAAGACAAATGCTATTTCCTTGAACTCTGTAAATGGAAACAAATGATGTTTTTGTTCATCTGTTTACTTTGTCTTGTTTTTGTTTTTCCAAACAAGAAGTGTCTGGGTGGGGAAGTGCTCATAAGTATCCTGAACATTCAGTGTGAAACATCGTGAATTTCCAGCTTATCCTTTAGCTACAACAACTAATTCTGTACATTTATTTAGCATTAATGATGGGCTGGTTAACATGAAGTCCTAAGAAGAAATGATTCTCTTCCAAAATGCTTTTAAAATTTATTGACTTATATTTTCAAGTTTGTCCCAATCTCATTTGTATTTCTTTAAAGCATCAACAACTATCCGAGAAAGTGAAGAGATGTATGGTCCCCCATACTTGCTAATTGCCTCTCAGAAATATTTCTTGATGCTGGTATCTGCTCTTCATCCTCTTTACATCTGCTTAGTTCAGTTCCTCATGAGCCCTCATCTGAGTTACTGTCCTTGCAATTGGTGTAAAACTCCTAGAAGTGTTCTATGCAAATGACACTCTCACAGAGTTGTGCCATGCATAGCCAGTGCTGTCTTACGCAATGACACTCTCCCTGACAGTAGCCTTTACTCCTCCAGGAGTGAACCCTGCACAACTTCGCCAACGCTGTTACTACAAAGCTCCTAAAAATCAACGCTTAATTAGCTCCTCATTTTCCTCAGGCCAAATACCTTAACATGGCAGACAATTCCAGCCGAAACTACCGCTGCTGTTTCATCTCCTGTCACCCTACCTCAGTCCAGGCTACTACTGGTCTTACCTGGTCCACACCTGGTCATACACATCTCTCTTTGCACACCATTCCGCCTGTCTAGAATTATGCTCAAATGTCTCTTCCTCTGTGAGCCTTCTCTAATGTTGCTGGACAAAATTAATTGCCTACTTTTGTTCCATAACTGTTTGTTCATGTGTTTATTTTGTTGCTTACATTGTATTGTAGTTATATTTGTGGCTATTTTCTTTACAAAATGATTCTATTTTCAAATTCTTGTTTTTATAACCCCAGGAGACTATTTAGCTTTGATATGTGACTTCCCAAGGTTGACTCTGCTAAGCAGACCAGTAGGGCTGAGGTCCCTTTCCTTACTTGGTACTACTGCATATGACATCTCTTCCTACTGCATGCTTTCTCAGTGAGAGGACAAAGAAGAGGATTAAGGAGGCTGTGATCTATTGCCATAGCCTCACCCAAATCTCTCATATCTTCATGTCATGGGACATGGTACACTATTATTAATTACTTTGACAATAACAACAACAATGCTAACAATTGCTGAAGATAAGTTCTTAACATCAGGCATTAAGTATTTCCGCGCATGATCCTCTTTAATCCTCATTTAGCCCGAGAAGTAGATGTACTGTGAAGCCAATGAAGTTTAAGTTTTAGGGCTTTCACTTACAAGGGTTCCTTCCAAAGCCCGGTTTTTAAATGTATCATTAAAAACATGTAATTCTCTTTCATATTCTAAATAAACATTCTCTTTAATACCTAATTTTGTACTAATTTTATATGTTTTTTTCTTTAAAAAGGCCCCTCAAATTATATAAGCCTCAGACCCTACACAACCTCGATCTGCCTTGTCTGGCCCTATGAGGTAGATACTGTAAAACATCGCTGTAACACCAAAAGTGCATTCAGAAAATTTAACCACAGAAAATACAGGGTTGTATTATTGCAAAGTTAACGAAAAATGATGCTTTTCAGTTGGTCTGTTCTGTCACAAAAAAGTACAAAACTTAAGATACTGAGATGTATACTGTGAAGGAGTGACAACACACTTACCTGAGAGAGTCCCAAATGACCACAAGCAATCACTTATGAAACCCCAATCCTATCTGGCCCACCTTCATTGGAGAATGGGGACTTGGTGAAGATTGGCAGCCAGTCACTAGTAGTGTGATCAAATGTGAATGTTCATTTCATCAGGGTTTTACTTGGTCTGAGTATTTATATCATATATGAGAACTAAGAATCAGAGAAGTTAACTAACTTGCCAAAAATTACATCACCAGTAAGTGATTGAGATGGATTCCAAACTGAGGTCTGCCTCTATGAATGTTTGCTGTTTGATTTTATATCTAAAACAAGTGAACAGAGAATATAATTATTGATTACCTTCCAATACTTTTTGCTGCTCTCCCTGGAATCCGCTTATCCCAACCCCTCATAGCCCCAGGGAGGAGTGAGGTCTTTAGGACATCATGATGAAAAGGTTGACATTTGTCCTAGCTCTTTTCTTGCTTCCATAAACCTGTTTACGACTGTCATTCAAACTTTAGAATTGGGCTTGCTCATTTACTTAATTGCTTACTCTAATGGGCATGTCAAATTTCTAAAACTTCTTGCGAAATAACACTGACCTGTGGATACCCATTTGGTCTCTGACCTCCCCTGTTCTGACTCTTGCCACAATTTTTGTTTGTTTGTTTTCCATTGTTTTGTTTAGGGTAGTCGGCCTTTTTGCCCCTCTCTTCTTTTCCTTCTGCTTTGCACCCTAGACTTGCTTTGCAGGCTCTCTCCACATGAAGTTTTGTGATAGTTAATTTCACGTGTCAACTAGACTGGACGCTGAAGTGTCCAGAAATCTGGTTAAACGTTATTCTGGGTGTGTCTGTGAGGGTATTTCTGGATCACATTAACATTTGAATTTGTAGATTGAGTAAAGCAGACTGTCCTCCTCAATGCGGGTAACTCCTAACCCAATGCGTTGAAGGATGAATAGAACAAAAGACTGAATAAGAGAGAATTTGCCATCTCTCTGCTTGCCTGTCTTCGAGCTGGGACATAGGTTTCCTCCTGACTATGGACCTGAATTTAGACTGGAACTACACCATCAGCTCTCCTGGATCTCCAGGGTCTCTGACTGCAGATCTTGGGATTCCTCAGTCTCCATAAGGGTGTGGGCCAATTCTTTACAATAAATCTGTTTATCTATCTACCTACCTACCTACCTATCTATCTATCTATCTGTCTGTCTGTCTGTCTGTCTGTCTATGTATGTATGTATGTATGTATGTATGTATGTATGTATGTATGTATCTATCTATCTATCTATCTATCTATCCTATTGGTTCTATTCCTCTGGAGAAGCCAGATTGATACAGATTTCTTTGACGTGGGCTTTGGAAACCGTCCAGGACTTGTCCAAACACACACCTCTCTCTAGCATTCTCATGGGCATCCCTGACCAGGCAGGAGCTGGCAGCATTCATCTTTGGCAAGATCTGTGAGTCAAAATAGGCACAGACTGTATCATAGTAGGATTTTACCAGAGGATAAGGTGTCCCTTTTATGAGTGATGTCTCTTTTCTGAACCATCAATTAAGGAACAACTATCAATGAAGGAAAATATTCCAAATCAGCGTTGTCTTGGAAAATCCAAGATATATATCAACACAGAAGTATTTTTTCCCAATAAACATTGATTGGCCTGAATTTAGAAAAGTTCAATCTTTTGATGGAAATCTTGCTCAAATGTGTTATATTATTTCAATTTTCTTTGATGAGGTACACTAAGGAAACTCTAACAATTTCTTTTTTTTTTCAATTATTTTATCGAGGTCATAATGGTTTATAACATTGTGTAATTTCAGGTGTACACTATTATTTATCAGTTTCTATATAGACTGCATCGTGCTCACCACCAATAGTCTAGAAACTCTAACAATTTCTTAATGATGCAGGACCACCACAGTGAATGTAATTTATCTTATTCAGCACTAACTTAGGGATGCTTTCACTGTTGGCCATCTCTTTGCCAACGCAAATAAAATAATTGCTATTTATATTTATTGTATTCATGTAATGTGCATACTTAGTGTAGTGATTGATGTCCCTACACTAAATGACCCCATATTGCTATGCAACCAGTTGTAATGATTTTGTCTCATTTCTCAGTTTTTTCCCTCACTGTAAAGCTTTCAGCTATTACTTCTTGCTTTCCTCAGTGAACCTGCCTTTAACAATGGTTATTCCTCTCCCATCAGAATAGTGGGTCTCAATGGGGGCAATTTGCCCCCCTGGAGACATTTGGCAATGTATCGGGTGACATTTTTAATTGTTACAGTTTAGAAGGGGATCCTACTGGCATCTATTGGGTAGAGGTCAGGTTGCTAAACCACTTACAATGCACGGGACAGACCTTCACAGCAAACAATTACCTGGGTCAAAATGTCAATAGTGCCCAGGCTTAGAAACACTGTTCTAGGATTGTGGGCAAGTGAATAGGCCCTAATGGAGGATCCAGGAGCTTAGTCTAAGGTTAAAAAAAAGTGTGTTTTGGTTCATGGTCATTGGTAAGGTCAGGGGCCAATTTCGTTTACTTCTTAATTACAAAAATATTCTCAGAGATTGAGGTCCTTTGACCTCCAGCTGAGTAAGGCACTAGTATTCGTCTTTAAGGTATTCAACCCCTGTGTGCACACACAAACTACTTCCTTTTCACAGAGATGAGCTTGCAATTTCTTCTCTTCCATAGTTATTTGGCTCAAATGCCATTGCTACATTAAAAAATTATCACGGTGAGGTATGAATACTGTGGTGTGTAGTATGTTTCTAACGGATTTTCAAATTTCTATTTAAAACCACCTTTATGTTAACAGCATTCTGATTGTTTAAGTCATAAGATATGTTTTTCTGCTGTGATTTGTTAGTATTGGGAAAATTGGTGGCCAACTGATCCCTTCTTCTCTACTTTTTGCTAACTGCATTCTTTAGGGGAACATGATTTTCACCTACAAAAGGGTAAAATGTCTATAGTGGCATAGCTATTTTTAAGGAGATTCTATTGAAAGTCAATTGATTAACTGTAATCTTGGGCTTCTTCACCCCTTCTTATAAGTTTTCCAGTAGTTAGAGGTCACTGATCCTGAAGGAATCTTGCTGCCTAAGGTTTGGGGCTGCCTGAACTCTACAAAGTGCACAAGTTCTGACCTGCTCACTTAGTTGTCTGGATGTAGGAAATCATTTCTTTCAATATTAGACTAAGGGCAAATCCTATATTCTGAACACCAGTCTAAACTCTATGAAAGTTTATTCTGCTTCCAGGCTAGGGAGAATATTTGTTTAAATGATTTTACATAGAGATGTAAATTGTTTTTCTGTAATGATATATAGCATATATCTCACTATATATCTTGATACATAGCAGTGCATAAAATGAGGAAATACTTATTTTTTTACAATGCATATTTGGCTAATTTGACTTAATTCCCATGCATTTTACCAATTATGTACATTTATTTAGTGCATAAAAAGCGAAACAATTAATATTGAAGTGTAAATGAGTATGCATGTTCTATCACTGTTTTATTCAACTGTGATGTGTCAAAATCAATTTGATATGAAATGCAGAGTGATAGATGAGACTGATAGATCTAAGGTCTATAGGATTGTGTGAAATTCTCTCAATCTCCAAGCATCATTTCAAAAGAAAAAGTATAATATGATCTTTAACACAGGAATTTCATGATACACATTAAATTGACCAAATATTATAAATTGGAGTGGTACACACATTTAGAGAGGAAAGTTGACCTATAACAACTGTGACTTTTGTGCATATATTTATATCACTTTTATTATTTGTATGAAAATTAAACAAATTCTGAAAGTAAAAATGATCCAATAAAATTTCAAATAAGTTTTCAGTGCTCTTGCTAGTGTTTTTAATTTGATATTTTATAATCACGTTTTCTGGTTTTTATTTTCCTTTGGAAAGTTACTATTTAATTTTGCTCGTGTTTAAGGTTTTTAAAGGCTGTTCTCAGTGTTTTTATATATTGTTTATCGTACTTTTAAGTGAAAAGTATTCTTTATGTGTCTATTGTTGTGATATTTGTAATTTTAAAATAAGAAAAAAATAATTTTTGTCTCCAGAGGTGTCAGAAATCATACTGTTTAATATAATGATTTCATTGTTGAGTCCTCTAAGAAATAAGCAGAAGTAGGTAGAGAAAAGGTAGAATATTTTGCAGTATAGTTATATCAAATTGCATATTAATAGAGTATTTTTTAACTTAGAAATTACAAAGGTTTTACTCGAAAAGAAAACTGTCATTTTTGTTCACTGAAAGAATTTCTAAAGGTGAACTTGAAGGAAAAGATTAAAGAAGGATGGAAATAATTGATGATTCCTTTCTAAGTTTTTAGAGAAAAAACACACAGATATTGTCTCATGAAAAATTTTCTTTTCTGGAAAACTACACTTATTACATCTGAAAAAATTATTGTCATATGAAAGCATTAATCCTATTGAAGTGTTCTGCAATTTATATAAATAAAGAGAGAGAGAGAGAGAAAGAAGGAGAGAGAGTTTTCCTGTAGTTGGAGGAACAAATCTATTTTGAATAATTTTTCTTAACACTCTTCCCATTTTAATATAAATTTTCTTAGAAGTCATAAATGAAGTAATTTCTCCTGGAACAAAGCTCTAGCAGAACTAGCTAAATAAAGTTTATTTTGTTAATTAAATCTCTTTCTAAAGTGCCAAAATACAAAGTGCTGATATTTTAATGTGAGTTAACACCTGCGATAACCATTGTGCTTTTATATTCCCTTTTCCTGATCCGTGTCTTTTTCACCACAATTTTTACCAGTTTTTACACAGAAACAAGCAGTTGTTTTCACTATTCGTCACTCTCACCAAGAAAGACATACCTAAGTTTAACAGAGCTAGCAAGTATTTATATGAAATGTAGATGTTGTGATTTCTATGACTAGTTCCTTTCTCTATTCATTCAAGTGATTTAGAACTTTCTTGTTACACTTAGAGTTCACATCAGATATACAGAGGGAAAGAGCCAATCTTTTTTCATTGTTCACACCCTCAGTGTTATGAGACACAGACTCTCTGTGACAAGTTCTGAGCCTGGGTTTCCATGCAGGGCTTATTAAAAGTTTAAGATTCAGCCTAAAGAGTACGAATTTAGATGCCCCTGTTCGCTATAGCTGCAAACTCCGCTGTAAAGGCAGTGCCTTGCACATGCAGAAAAATCTGCTCTGAGCTTCCCTAAGACGATGCTGAAATGCTGCATTATGAATTCCAAAGTGAATTAATGAAGAACAACACTGGAGATGAAATGTATATGTGTGTGTATCACAGCTAACATGGCAACTGGAATATAAAGCCTTTTTTCTCACCTTTTGCCAGCCATAGCATAAGCTTCCCACAGAGGATGGGGATTAACAGCCTGTCTCCTTTGGGGTGGGGGGAGTATGAGTCAAATAAAATGTAGAATCTGCAAATGGAGCTCTGAAATGATGTAGTTAACATTACATATGTAGTCTATTATGGTAACTGGGAACATGTGTATCATAATGTTGGGCAAACCGATTCTAAAAGTGAGAGAGACTAGAACAAAAACTGACCCCCAAATTCTGCTCAGATTGCGTGATCCAAACAAGATGCACTGTTTGGAAAGATTTGATGGACTACTTCTCTCTGCTGTCCCCCACGTTCATCTCTACACTTTTCTACCCCTCCACACAGTCCCCCACTTATTTTTTAAGATATGTTTTTCATCTTTCAATTTGGATGACTAATTTTCCCTATCATGCTAGAGTGCCAGTATGTCTTTCAGACTTTACTAGGCTTTTCTGAACCCATGGATCACTCTAAACATTATGAATTTGAAATATTTCCTAAGAAAAAATAAAGAAAAGCCTCTGGCAAAAGGACCTGTGAGAATACAGGAGACTGGAAGACATCAAGACTGTTAGCACTAAGGAGACACTGACTGGGCTTTTGGCGCCTCCATCTCTACCTCACAGGTTAAAGCTGCTGACGCTGTTTGTGCTCAGGTGTTCATAGCCCTATCTGGAATGAGTCATTCAAAAGGGAATATAATGGGGACAGGGGAAGAAGTATCAACGTGGAAATAATAGCTCAATCCCAGTCCAAGGAATTAATAAGTGCAGAGTAGGAAACAAGTGGTAGAAAATTAGAGCACATAAAGGAATTAAACTGAATATCAAGAGAAAGAAGGAACCAAAAGTTTTAAAATGTGAGTTGGAGAAAACATGGTAGATAGTACACATTTAAGGCACAGAGGAAACTGATGTAATGAAGTTAATTTGAAACTTATCCAAATTTATTGCTTGTTGTGGGGTCTCATATTCCTTTTTCTTTTCCTTAGAAAAGAAATGGATGATTTGAGGACTTTTGTTTGTTTAGCCTTTAATTGTCTTCAACTCATTGCTCAGCTCAGAATGTGAACATACTTTGATACAATATACTGTAAAAAATTGTCATTTAAATCCTCATTGGTGCTATTGCAAACTGCTGTGTTTTAACCTCAGCTTGTGGGAACCCCACCTCTATTCATTTCCTGGGGATTCTAGAACACCAGCTTGTCAGCCGAAATGTTCTTATATCAAGGGGCAGGGGAGAATATAGTCAGTAGTCAGTTTATAGATGGAAGATTAAATGGAGGATGATATTCTGAAATTGTACACCCTGTTGAACACTGCTCAAAAAGGTGGAGAAGAATAGGGAAATCACCGTCCTTCCTTCCTTCCTCCTGGTACTTCTACCCCGATAGCTCTAGCAGACATGGAAATTTACAGGATAAATGCCAGATAATACTTGCCAAAGGGAAAAAAATAGAATCTCTAACTCTAAATCCAAATGGTTCCTACTCCTTGCCAATCGTCTCTCTAAAACGTCTTTACAATGTTCTTTCACCCTCTCATTCTTGTAGCTAAGTGCAGGCCTCCTTAACCTCCCACTTGCCATTTCCATTGCATCTGGCTGCTGCAGTGGTCCCTGGTCTTCCTTTCTTTAGCCTCTCCTCATTTTACTTCCTTTTATGAACATTTGCCAACTTAATATTCCCATGAAATCTCACTGACAGTGTACAACGACATGCCCCTTCTCAAAAGTTTCAAAAAGTTTACCAGATATTAACAAAATATCCTGAACTTGATACTCAATGCCCTCCTATAATGTGACTCTACCTTATTTACAAACTTATCTCCAAATGATTACTTTTGGGTTCCCTTACTCTAGTCAAATATTCTCACTATTGTCCCAGCTGGATCCACAGTTTCCCATTCTTGTGTCTTTGCTCTCACTGGCTCTAGGCTTAACAAGCCTCTCTTCTCCATTGTTATGTTGAGTGGTGCAATGTTCTGCCAAGACCCTATATTCCATGAAGTTTTCACTGATCCTTCCACTGAATTCATCACTGCTGAAATTTTTATATTTGTACATATTTTTAGCATACCAATTTCTGTCTAATAGTATAATTCTCATATACAGCTATATTTGAATATGTATTTTTATCTGCATCTATATCTGATGTGCTTTTCTCAGCTCCCCTATTCAGTGCATAACCCTTACACACACGGTCTGGGTAAGACTTACCTTTATACTCCTATTGTTCCTAGCACATCGCTTGATGCATAAAAACCCTCAAATATCTGTTGAATGAATTAATAAGTATGCTTAAGAGTTTGACACTTGTGTATCTTAAATGCATTCACAACAGTTTTCCAGATGATTCTAGTTGCTTACTCTTTCTTTATAAACAGTCATTTGCCCATAGTTCTGGTCATCTATATCTCCTTTTCAAAAGACCATGTCTGGAAAGTCACTTGGAAGTTCTATGCCTTCACCGTTTCTAAGACTGAATCAGCTTCATTGTATATTAATAATTCTATAGGAAAATTTAATTTTTTCCTAGAAAATAAGAAATTGGTGAGATTCCTGGAGATTTTACAACTCTGTTTAGTAACCTAGGATTGTGGAATCTCATAAAAATTATGTCATCAATTGCTAGAGGGGAAATTAATTTATTATTCTTAGCTGTGTGTAATATGAGAAACAACTGATCGTTTTGATGTGCTGTAGACAAAAGAAAATTGAAAAAGTTAAAAAAATATCCATGCCAGTGTGGTCATACAAGATATTTGTGGTAGTAGGTACTCAAAACACATTTGGACTGATGAATTTTGGCTTGAATTAGCTGATTCAAAGCCACTCTACTTATATGAATCAAGACTATAAATTTTGTTAATAATTTTTATAAATAGTAATCATTTTGTCTTACTGAAAATATATTTGAGTTTATGCTTGCCAAAATGGATGCTTGAAAATGTTTTTAAAAATTAGGCAATGATGTCTTTCATGTAAATAGATGCCAAATAACTGATTTGGCCAATTTTGTGATTTATTTCACAGTTTACAAAATATTTTCACTTATGTTTCTCATTTAATTTAATTTTCCAAATAATCCTATGAGATGGGTGAAATTAATTTATTTACACATGAGAGAACCAAATTAAAATAGGAATTTAGGTCCTGAATACCTGGAACTAGCTATGGACAGAGAGAAAATTCGGGTTCTAGGCCAGTGTCTTTCGAAACACCATTCATAACAACGCACCATACATACTCAATAAATATTTGTTAATCAATGAATATTGTTCAAGGCTGGGTATAGTCTTTTAGAATATGGGAATATCTGATGTGAAATTGTATTTGATGAGTGAATAACAATAGATTAAATTTATATAATAATAATTATGCAGACTGACTCTCAAAATAAAATGTAAAATTACCTCAGGTTTTACCTTCGTATAAATTTTGTGTTCTACGTTGAATGATTCAGATACAGGTCCTCTCTGGACCCAATGATCTCTCTAGATCTCTCTAGATCTTTTCACTTCTTATATTGAGAATACACTATTCTGATGATGAGTAGCATTCTTATATATGTATTATTGATAAATTCATGGATTTTCTAAGTAACAGTTTTGAATTTGTTTTTGGATGTTGGGTAACATTGGATTAATAAGTGATTCCTTATTTACTGTCAATTATGTGATAGTCATTTATTAATGGTCGTATCTGAATGCTTCCCTTACTTTTATATTTATCTTTGATTTTATAATAACAACGAAAACTCTCTGGGCCGTGCATTTCAGCATGCTTATTACACCTCACAGGTGGTTAAATCTATTCTAAATGCCTTTATTTCTGGATCTTGTAGCTCATCCACAGTTTTGACCATGATAATTTTTAAATTGAGGGGTTTTATTGAATTTTAATTAAGGACAATGCTAAGAGTGCTGCTCTAAATTTAGCAAGCTAGAAAGACATTTGAGTTTTAGCTAAATAAGTAAAGAGGTCTCTGGAGGGTAGCATAGAATGCAGGCGATGAATTGAAGATTTATTTTAAAATATTGTTAAATTTCTAGTATGTTCCAGGAGCTGGACTCTGAGTGAATAGCCAAGATGCAGTTATTTGTTATGACAATGCTTCTTTATTTCTGTTGACTCTAGGAGAAATAATCTTTTAATATTTTAGATTTCATATTTACAAAATGGAAATAAGTGACTTTCAAGCACATGCTGTATTTTATCGTTATTTCATAACATTTTAAAATTAATGGGCATATACAAATACTTTCTATATGGTTAGAAGTACATTTCATTTGTTAAGGACATAAAAACTCTTTAGCTCTATAAATATTAGCATTTTCAAATATGAAGCTCTCTTTCCAATCTAATACAATTTTCCAGATCCTAACATATTGATAGTTGTATTTTCATTATCTGTTGATTGAAATGTTATGTTGTAGTAGTAAGGCTAGTATAATTTAGTAGCAGTAAATTTTTATTTTATCAAACATGAAATATTCTACATATTTTTTAAAAATAGTCACTATGTAGAAGAGACATATCATTTTGTCAATCTACAGACAGTTCCCAGAGACCTACTGAAATAATGGGTTTTTCAATGGTAGTAAATATATTAAGCATTGCAGTTACAGATAATATATTTCAGAACAACCTCATTTTTAAAAATTAATTAATTTTATTGAGGTCACATTGGTTTATAATGTTATGCAAATCTCAGGTGTACATCATTATATTTCGACTTCTGTATAGACTGCATCGTGTTCCCTACCAAAAGTCTAGTTGCCATCTGTCACTGTACACATGTGCCTCTTTACTCCTTTTGCCCTCCCCCTGCCAGCTTCCCCTCTGGGAGCCACTAATCTGTTCTCCATATCTATGTATTTGTTTGTTCGTTTATCTTCCACGTGTGAGTGAAATCATATGGTAATTCTCTTTCTCTGACTTATTTTGCCTAGCATAATACCCTCAAGGTCCATCCATGTTGTGGCAAATGGCATGATTTCATCTTTTTTGTGGCTGAGTAGTATTTCATTGTGTATATACACCACATCTTCTTTATCCGTTCATACGTTGATGGACACTTAGGTTGCTAGACAGTCTCATTTTTTTGGTTAGATGGAGCATAGCTTAGAAGTTTCATTGGAATCAGACAAACCTGGGTCCTGGTCTTGGCCCAGCACTACTCACTGTACAACAAAGTTATTACTCATCAGTAATTTAACTTCCTAAGCTTCAGTTTTCTCATCTGTAAATTGGAGAGATTAATGATCTACATTAGTGGGTTGCTGTGAAGATTAAGTTACATTATACATGTAACATAATTAGCATATTTCCTGGCATACACTATGCATTTAGAGATGTTATTATTACCATTCTTATTATTGTTGTGCTTGTGCTAATAATCCCTAAGCCTCACTATAAAATAGTGTATTCCACTATAGTATGGCTTGGTATATATACTAATTATTCACTGAAGTCATATGTCTATAACATGCTAAAAACATGAAAGAGTGAACAATTCAGTTAATTAAATGCTTTGACCTTCAATAGAGTTTTCCTTATTATGCCCTATTCAAGGTTGTTTTGGATATAGCAAACAAGTTGGAACATTCACACAATCCAGTAAGTTACAATTCATTCAAAATGTGAAAGCATCATATGCCATATGATAGTCTTAGGAAAGAACAACAGTGCGTATAAAATTACTCTAGCAGTGAAAGACTGGTCTCTTTTGAGTACACGTTGGAGGATACTTATTCAAAAGAATCTAAACAATCTATAGGATTATCTTCTCTCACTGAAGTGATACATTTCTCAAGTGGCTATTGTTTAAACGGTTTTAAAGTTTGTATTTTTAAAATACAGTAAGTTGATCTAAAATAGTATTATGACTCCTTACATACCTGGCTTGCTCATGGAGCAAGATGTGCCTAATAAGTTTCAAATAGAAACAATTAGTTTCACAAACAAGTGTGGAAGTGGCTTAGTTCACCCTGGACCAATCTCTTTATCTTATAGTTGATAAAGCTCAGTGTATACAGCATCCTTGGGATAACTTGAATGGTGTGCTTGAAGGAGGGCTGGTATTTCTGGGTCTACAGAATTCTGTGGCTATGCATACAAGAGTAGTAAATCAGGGAGGTCATATTTTGTCTGTGTGGTTATGCTCACGTACATCCATCGGAAAGACACAGGAGAGCACAGAGTTCAGCATTTAGGGAACATGTTGATTTGATGAATTAGGAAGAGGGACCGTAGACATCAAATTGAGTTACCCACGAAGAAATTGGGATGCTGGTAGGAATGTAAAATGGGGCAGCCACTTTGGAAAAAATACTCTGGTAGCTTCTCAAAATGTTAAACATAGTGTTACCATATGACCCACAAGTGGGTATATACCACTCACTCTTTGGTATATACTCCTCCAAAATGAAAACACATGTCTATGCAAAAACTCGTACACAAATGTTCATAGCAGCATTATTTATGATAGCCCCAAAGTGGAAACAATACAAATGCCCATCAACTGATGAATGGATAAATAACATGTGATATATCCATAGAGTCTGATATTATTCAGCAATAAAAAGAAATGAAGTACAGATACATGCCACGCCATGGAAAAACCTTAAAAACAGTATTCAAAGTGAAAGAAGTCAGTCACAAAAGACCATAGACTGTGTGGTTCCATTTATATGAAATGTCCAGAACAGGAAAATCCATACAGACAGAAAGCAGATTAGAGGTTGTCTAGGGCTGGAAATGGGGTGAGGTGGGAGGAAATGGGGAACGACTTCTGAAGGGTACAGGGCTTCTTTTTGGGGTGATGGAAATATCCCAAAATTGATCATAGTGCTGGTTGCACAACTCTGTGAATATACTAAAAAACATTAAATTGTGCACTTTGGGTAAATTGTATATGTGAATGACATCTCAATAAAGCTGTTATGTAAAAAAAGAACGAGTTACCCATCCTACCTATGTATCCCACAGATATTCATGATTAGTTTCATAAACCAGATTATCATGAGGATTTTCAGGTTTCAAGTTTAAAGTAGTGGAAACAGGCATTTTCAAGTCCAGCATTCATTGAAATGCATCAAAGCATAAGTGCACTCCCTAAAGAAACACTTTAACTCATGAGCTGAAATAATGTCCAAATTTAATTCATTCCAGGTACATTCTCATTAAAGAAACTGCTGGCCAAAATGTTGAAATAAACATTTAGCTACTAAGTGAACAAATTAAACTCCTTTATGATTTAATTGCACCAGTGAGTATTTCTTGCTGGAATGTGTTTCTGCTTTGATACATTTCAATACACATCATGAATTATGTTGAATGATGGCATTTCAGAATGTGTGTGAGTATGTATATACATATGTATTTTCAAACTGCATTTAAAATGTTATTTAAAATATGTATGCATGTGTACATGTGAACATTCCAATTTCTATGTTTATGTGTATGTATACAATACAGAAAGACGTAGTCCCATAAGTCTCATGCGATGTAGTCATATTGTGGGGTATATATTTGCCAACTAGCTGCAAGCATTAACAGAAATACTCTCTCTCTGCCTTCTCTTCTTTCCACTCCATATATATACATATGTGAATGTACAAATATTTGATAATGTTTATTTATCACGTGATAGATCTACAGTATTTATAGGTGGCTATTTTGATCATCATGCATATTTTGAACCACTGGAGCTATTTCGAGGAATTTTTAGTGCTTTGAAAATATACAGCATTTCACTTCTAAATGCACACAGATTCATGGCAGTGATTATAGAAAAGGAATGACTATAAAAAATAAAACAAAACAGAATTCAGCCCAAATCTTTTCAGACTGTTTAAATCTCAGTGTAGTGCTTTTCAGTTAGCTGTTTCTTTCTCATTGAATTCTTTTACAGTGTTAATGTAAAAATTAAAACTTATTCCTCTTACTCTATAGATAATCTACTGAGAAATGAAAACTCCCTTCTGAAGAGAAATTATTTTCAAACTTCCTGAAATTAATTTTTTTTTCTTTGTGGACTTGCATACACACAAAATCATGCTTCCACATTTTTTTAAACCTAATTTTAGCTCTAGTTAACTCTGGTTGTATTTCTGTTGAGTGTGTTGAAGATGGTCTGAAGACTTATATCATCATCATCTCTTTTTACTATAGTTGAAAATCACCACTTATATCCTTTTACTCTCTTGCTCCTCCTGAAACACCCCTTTCCTCTGCCACTCACAACAACTCAGAGATAATTATTATGATGATTCACTTTTCCACAAAACATGTATATGCATCACTTTCCTATATAAGACTATGAGAGTGAAATGGCAAAATACACTGCTGAAATGTAGCAGCCAGGTAGGATTTTTAATAGTACTTAACCAGAAATGAAGTGGCAGTCGCATTTCTGCCCAATGAGTTTTTTGTTTTCAGTTCGGGAACTCATTGCCACGTAGAGCACAAAGGGACAAAATGCAGAAGGAATAGAGCCTGCCTTCTCAAGGTGGGGTGCAGAATGTTGGCCCGAGGAAACAAATACAATACACAGACTCAGAGCTGAGGAGTCGTAGGCTGTCCAAAAGAAAGAATAGCGCCCTTAGGGCCAAGTCATTTACAGAATGTCTTAGAGGAAACCTGACCTCCTTAAATATACCATGACAGACTTGGTATTTAGTAAAATGTGAGCATCACGAAGAATAAGAATTTTCTATAAATAACAACAAATTATACACAAGACCAGTGCATATCACTGAAGGTCAAGATGAGGGGGAGGCTCATCCAGGAGGACCAGTAACAGTTGACCAGGTGGAAACAGAGATGTCCCTCCTGGAATAGGAATAAGTCTTTTAGCATTCATGCCAAAACATTCAGACTATCACTCAGATTGCTGTATAGAATTATGATTTGGACAATTGTATGTATTCTTCTACTTCCATGAAGTTGTTTAATTCATTTTCTTCTAATACTTTGTTGTCTTCATAAAATGGATTGATATCTGGCCTTAAGTAGGCCAGGTTTAATTATTTCTTTATCAAGTCTCTGGTCCCCAGAGTGAAAAAAACTAGGAAACGTGATATTGTCAAATATTATTTGTGCTGCACCATTTGCATAGAATCTCTTTCCTCCACTTTCTGTGCTTGGTGAATTCCTACGCATCTGTGAAGGCTCAAGTGAAATACCCCTTCCTCTATGAAGTCTTCCTTGATGATCCAGCTGAATTATATTGCCTTCCATCATGAACCCATAATCTTGTATATGTAATTTTCTTATAGCGGTTAGCACTGTTTCATATATATTTATTTGGCATGAGGTTCTTTAGGGAAAGAGTCTCATATTATTTAATTTGATATCCATAGTCACCTAAAATTCTAATGATTCAATAACAATTCTTGATAACTTAGAGCAAACTAACAATGTCAGAACTCCCCTTCACTTTCAATGTGGGTCAGAACAGAATTATTCATCCATCCCTTGTGACCTTTCCTGTTCCCTAGTCTTCCCAATTCACAGGGGGAGTTCTATCATATCTTAAAGGTAAGGGTTTGGAAGCATATTTAACTCATACTTGTCCTTTTGTAGTACACTCTTTGTGAGATTGTCTGCCAGGTAGCCCCCACTTGGCACCTTTTCCAGAAATATTCCTCCACTTACCCAACCCTCTTCCACATGGCTGCAGTTTAATAGTGAACTAATCCAGGGATAAGCACTCAAACTAAGAAATCTCTTCCCATAAATTTAGATTTGGAACCTCAAATGGTTGGACCAAGTTCTCTACTGTTATAAAAATAGGCCATATGGCCTAAGAAACTGAGGAAAACAGAATCAAAGAAGAATTGAACACATGTGCAGAGAAGAGAGAAAAAGACAGAGAGACTTAATACTTGTGAGTCCTTGGCTGCATCTTTCCTCTGAGACTGAGCCACGTCCTAGCTTTAGGTTTCGTAGGACAGCCTAGTATCCCTATAATAAATTTTTTTCTTGTACAAGGTAGCTAAATTTGGGTTTCTGACAGTTGACCACAAGCGTCCTAAGTAATTTACCTTTGTATAACATAATCATTTGGTTGGCAAATTATAGTATTTTTCGTTTACAATCTATCCTGTATTCATATCCTCATACTCTACGGCTGCTATCTTATTGTAGACACTCATCGGCTCCTGAGGAATCCGGTCACCACTTCTCGGTATTTCTGACCTCCTGTCACATTACAGGAGCCTTAAGCTTTGTGACCAATGTTCAGAAGCAGATGGATCTAATTGGCATGTACCATGAGGTGATAGCATTATTTCAGTGTTAAAGAGAGTGCTATAGATAGATATACATAAATATAGATTAAGATATAGATACAGATATAGACATAGACATAGATATAGATAAAGATGCCATCCTCTTTATTTACTCTAAGAGAAATGGCAGTTAAGACCACTAGTTATATCCTCACTACTGGCATACACCATGGAAGTGTTACCTCAGGGAACAGAGAGATATTATTTAGGTCTAGGAGGGCTATAGAAGTACCTGAAAACAGAGGTAAAAAAAGAAAAAAAATAATAAAATAAAAAAAATAAAAGAAGAAGCAGCCAGTGAAGTAATATGAGTTCCAGTAAGGAGAGTGGAGTATGTGGCGGATGGAGCAGAAGATCAAAATCACATGAGGGACCAGTTGAGCAGAAGCTGACACACATGTGCTGGAGAAGAGTAGACCTTGGACTAAAGCAGAGACATTTAATTCAATGTTTTACTTGACACTGTGGTATGTGTAGGATTGGAAGTGTCTTTTTATTTCCTGTTGCAAGTAAACAACTATGCTCATTTGTCAGCTAGCTTTTGATCCCTTTAACCACTTATTTGTGCAGTACATTGTAATTGAGTACCTGTTGTATACTGGGCTCTGTTTTACACTATTATAGAAACAGACACAGTCCTCACTCCTGTGGGGCTCATAGTCTAGTAGGGTGACAATGAATAAGAACTTCAGCAAACAAATCTATGATCACAATTATCACTATAATTATCGCTATGAGTACTTGTCTTGTAAAATCCCCCTATATCATAACGCCATCCACCATCCACCATTTCCTTTTGGAGTCAAGTATTTTCAGGCCAGAGATTAAATGTTATGTTTGTAAACAGTGTCAAATACCAATTCATAAAGTTCAAAGAACAACTTCTAAAATAAGGCACATCATTTTTTCCTAATTAGTAAGCCAAGTAACCATTCACGCACTCTCTTGCTTTTCAGTGATTTGAGTTGGAGAGGAGAAGTGATGACATGTGAGCACATGGATTGACCTGGCCTGGCTAATAGGGACAGGGCCAGGGACTTGATTATCTGTATCCTAGAAGTTCAGGCATCTCAGCAACGTCAGAGGAGGAGAAGGGTATTGTGCCTGTCAGGATTGGCCGTTTTAAGAAACCCAAATTAGAACGTGATGGAACATATTAATGTAGAGTCTTATTGCTTAATATTCTTAGCAGGGATTAATGGGTCTGGGGCATGAATTGTTCTTCTGAGGTTAGGGATTTCAGGAGGCAGGCAAGGACAAAGTGTGCCCACTTCTACCATTGCCTCAGGCTCACCGTCATCTTTGGCACAGCACGGCCCTGCAATTACCATCCTAGATCCACCTGAATGGACTCTGTCTTGCAAGATATTTTCTCTTCACACGCTAAAAATTACTTTAAATCCTAAAACAGTACTGTGGAAAATGTCAGAGCTCAACAATGCAATTATATGTGAAAGACATCACATCTGCTCAGAGTCACCTACCAGAGTTTTGAAAGCAAGGTAGCTGGTGTACTCAAATAATTAAATAATTAAAATGAGCCTGGGGGGAGGAGCACGGAGCGAGAGCCAGATGTGGGCATAGATGGTCTCTGATCCCCAAAGGCAGATCAAACAAGACGTTGAGCAAGATATTACAGAAATAGCTAAAAAGCCACCAAAGTCCTTGCCTATTGGTGAGGATGGACTGCTTTAGTTTTATGTTGTTTCGGTCTACATGCTATCTGGATTTTTCCAGAAATCTGTAGTTTGATATTAATTACGTGGCCCTGCGTCATTTTGGCTTTGCCTACTAATTACTACTTCAGAAGTACTTTTTCTGTCCTTTGTAATTATTTCTAAAGTGGAAATTGAATGTCATGACACAGGCTTTCGTTTATCATATGCATAGCCTCATCGTGTGTTCAGTCTAAACAGAGGCTAATTTCTCACAGTTATCTAGCCATTCAACCAGTCAACAAGTGTCTGTTGATTGCCTAGAGTAGGGGCTTAGCAAACTATGGGCCAAATCCAGCCCTCTGACTGTTTTTATATGGCCCGTGAGCCAAAAATAGTTTTTATATTTTAAAATGGTAGAAAAAAATCAAAATGAGAGTACTATTTTGTGTCACATAAAAATTATCTGAAATTCAAATTTCAGTGTCCATGAATAAAGCTTTATTGGAACACAGCCAAACCCATTTACTTACGTCTATCACTGTTTTTTGCTTTACAGTACCAAACTCGAGTAGTTGCCACAGACATTGTATAGCCCTAAAGGCCTAAAATATTTATTATCTTATCCTTTATAGAAAAAATTTGTCCACCACGGTCTGGCATATGCCCAGAACAATATGCCTCCATCTGGGGATAGAGAGACAAACATCGGAAGACTTGCACCTCAGGGGTTCACAGGCTAGCGCTCTGATAGAAATGAGTCTAGAGAGCTGGGAGGAACCGAGGGGAGACCTATAACCCAAACTGGAAGAATATGGGAAACTTCCAGGATCAGGGAACATCTTTCAAAGATGCACAATGCATTGATACCCATTTGGAAATGAATTTATTGGTTTCCCAGAGAAAAATATTTTTAACTTCCCTGCCAGTATCTTTGGTCATGTTTTGGTAGAGTTTTAATGCAGTTGTGGATTAGTGAGTTGATAGATGGCAGTTTTACATGGACTGAACATACTTTTGTTCCCACTGAGCTACTCTTTAAATCTTTTAATATTGATATTCATAGAAGGTGGCAGCAATGGAAAGTTTGTTCTGATGCAATTCAATCAGCATTGGGTGGTTCATTTTGAATCAAAATTGAATCAAACCAGTAACGATAACAATGAGAGGGATATCAATTGTTTGGGTCACATCAGCCCTAGTGGCATTACTGCTTAACTTGGGCATCCAACATAAAAAGGCTTTCAAAACACTCACGGTCCTGTTTATGTGTGCATCTCCTACCATAGAACAGTGGTTAGGAAAGTGACCGTTAGGGTCACACGGACCTAGTTTCTAGTTCTTACTTGTTCATTACTTCCTGTGTGACCATAGTAAATTACTCCCTAACATATAATTCCTTCATCTCTAAAGAGGAGAGACGATTATCTCTGTTTTATAGGAGTGTTGGGGTGCAGGCATATAAGGTGGTTAGCACAGTGACTGGCATAGAGTAACACTCAGTATATGTTAGCCATTATTATCAATAAATATTGCCAACACAAAACGAAAGTCAAAGATGTAAATAGAATATAAAGAATATTTGTCTTTCCAGTTACCCAACAAGGACTTCCTGCATCAAGTCCACTAATCTGCAGTTTTCCTCAAATTTGGCTGATCATAGGAAGCACCTAGACATTTAAAAAAAATACAGGTTCTTTATCTTTATTCTGATCTTTTGAATAAGAAACCCTGGCTGTAGCTCTGGGAATTTGCATTAAAAACAACAACAACAGCAACAAATAAACAAACAAACACCTCTTCAGGTGTGGAAACCACTGAAGTCTTCAGAGAAGCTAACGCTGTGAAATCCCTCAATAAATATATAAAACTGCTGTCTTTCAGAACAAACCATAACTTTGAAAAATGTGGGAAATGTATAATCTGAACGGAATAAGTCAGAGTATTCATGGTAAACCCACATTTCAGAAAATAGAAAGTTTTGTGGTTCATATATGTAATTTATATAAGGCAAACCTCCCTGTGTATATTCTATATTGTCTTTCTTCTGATTAAAACCAGAATTAGCCTTTCAATATATTGCAGTATGGTTTCTTTTTCAGTTAAAATGATCATTTCTTTTTACATTTCTCACAGTGTTATGTTTTTGCCTCATCAAAGCACCCGCTTTTATTCTACTTTAGACACAAGCTTCAACGTTTCATAGACATGAGCTAAGAACAGTCTTATTGAGGAGAAAAACATTTAGAATAATAGGAGTTGTTATACGTTCAGTAACAAATGAAATACATCTTTTGTAAATAACTCCCACCAGAAATCTTATATTTCCAGGCATCTATGCATATACCTTCATATAACAACTTTTGTGTTCGTAAAACATTCATTGAAGGCAGCTCTGCAGTTTTATAGAAAAACAACATGCCAGGGATGCAAGAATCTTGCCAGTTCTGTGAAAAATGACACCAATTAAAGCTTAAATTGCTTGTTTTCTCATAAGGTACATATTTTCATAACTTTGAAATCAAATAATTGCTGCTTTTATATTAAATACAATAAAACAAAAAGGATGCTAGTTTAGAGGAACTGCTACAAGCGTTTTAATATAATTTTCCCACCATTTAAAGTCACAAAATATGGAAAACAAGTCAAGTATGCAAAGTTCCAAGGAGATAGAGAAACTCCTTCAGATTATTACATCATTTGTCTTTTGTGTCAGGAAATGTGTATATGATTTCATTGTTTGATTAAATGCCAAAAAAAGGCACATTGCTCTTATCTAACTGATTACAGATTTTATTCATATGAAAAAGTATTTGTTAATGCTTTACCATTAGGAGATTTTTTTTCTTTTTTTTAGGTTCTAAACATACATTTCCAAAAAAAATAACTTCCCAGGCTTTATTTCTTTATTTTACATTAACAATACATGGTTCTCAAATTTCCCAAAGTAAAACCCAGTCCCTAATGATTTCATATCTGCAAACTGAGCAAACAATTCCTTTCTGACTGGGTAGAGAGTGTGTGTGTGTGTGTGTATGCAAGTTCTGAAGTATATCATATCAATTTTCAAAAACATTAGGGAAAATAGTTATGTGTTGATATATCTAAAATAAAAGGTGGTTTATATGTGTCTCTGGTGCATTACAAATCAGAAAGGAAAATAAAATTTAAAATCTGATGCAAGTAACGTAAGGTAATGTTTCACTTAAATACCTTTATATGATAATTCTTTAATATATATGTTAAACTGCTACTAAGCAGATGAATTCTAATTTTCTTAGGCAACACAGAATACTGATTAATAAATTTGTGATACATATTAAAAACTTGTAAAAGTGCTGTCACATTGATGCTTATATTTTTATCTGGGGGTGCCTGAGTGACAGCAATGGTTTCAGAAAGAGATACTATGTGCTTTTCATGGTATAAACTAGCTGTCTGCATTAATAATAAGCTTGTGCTGCAGCCAATTTGAGGCTACATCGAGGGATTTCAAGGTCATTTGCCAATGGCCTGGCCTCCATTAACTTCTTCAGTAAAAGTCCCAATGATCCTTATTTTGGCCTTGAGTGTGGGTTATCAAAATCATCCCTCTTAATATTTCCACATAAATAGCCTGTTTCCTTAAATAGTCATTATATTCAGTGGGGACAGTTTCTGAAAGCTTCTCATTTCAATAGAAAAATGCATTTGGAAAAGTCTGTTATTTTAAAATATATCTATATTTGGAAAAAGAAGACTTGAAGAATGCTTTGAGTATTTAATTAGAAGACATTAAAGACAGCTAAATGTTCCCCTTGTCATGGGGAGCATGAAGTGATATAAAACAGTGAGATTTCCAAAATATTGAGATTGTCAGCTTGTTAAAAGACAAGTAAGAAAGTGGGGTGAGTAATTATGCCATGTTCACATACGTATGCTGATTTTTAAAAAAGTCTTTTAATTGCTTAACGTAGTAAATAAAAAAATTTGATATTAACTTCTCGAGCTTCTTCTTTTACCATGCTGTTTTGGAAAAATGTGCCTCCCACCCCAAGAAGTTGTTATTTACATTAAAATGTGTAAACAATGGAGCACTTTAACAAAGAGGTCTTGGAAGAGATTGGTGAAAAAGACTAAAGGGAAATAGATCTTATTTATTGTGTTATTTAAACCTGAGTTACATTACACCATCTTACATTTAAGAGGCAGCCTGCTAATGCAAGCAAGGGTGTCTCCTGCAACGAGACAAAGATTAATGCCATGTGTACTGATGATGCTCCACCACAGTTCAGAATTCTGTGGCGCCATGACGCCCCTGTTTTATATGGTGGTTTGCCAAGAGAAAATTACTTAAACCAATTGTGAATGCATTCCTTTCTTACTTTTTATACAACCACATTTATGTAAGTAAATAGTATAATGAATATTTTTGAAATGATCCATCATTTTGAATTCACCTAGTTTGTATAAAATGCAACTTACAGTTTTTTCTCTTGCAAGAAAGACTTTCACATGGGAATGTTCAATTTTTTTCCCCCATGAAAAAGATTTCTCATAGACAACCAACCACAACTGGAATAGATTCTTTTAAACATATTGTAATGTGAGAATTTTCTTCAGCTGGAGGGTGTTTTATTCTTTAAATTGAAAGCCGTTGTTCCTCAGAACTAGTATGACATTGTAATGCATGATGTGCTAGTCACTCTTTATATGCAGAAATTGATATGCTTAAAATACATATGAAATATTGAAATGTTGTGTGATATTTGAAACTCTTTCAGTGTTTCAAGTTCGTGTACTTGGTAACTGAGGTTACCTGTGGCAGATGCACTTGGGGAGCACAAAAAACATAGGGGACTCCACATTGAGAATCCTATCTCTTTCTTCCAGATTCAGCCTAACTTATTGGTTAAGGATGAGGAATTTAGCAACCAATAATTTTGGGGCAGTAATATGTATCATAAAACCATCACTTCTCACATCCAACAATTAGCCCAATTTATTCATGAACAGCATGAAAAAGACAGTGAATGTTGAAACTAAAACTTATTTCATTTCTCCTTAGAGAGCAGTTTCTTCCAAAACAGAACTGAGATCATTTATAGGAGGTTTTGGTAAAACAGTTTTCTGAATTTGTTCATTATATTTTTCTAAGGGTTACTTTAGTTTTATCATCCAATAGAAATGTGCATATGTGTGTAAACACATACATACATTTCTTAAGTAAGCATTTTGCTTATTGTTATTTTTAATAAAAGTGTTAAATTAATATGTCAACATTTTGAAGGCTAATTTAATTTCTGATATGTTATATCTCTGACCTGAGCAACATCGTGTTTCACTTTTCCCTATTTCTTTTGAATGAGCGTGCTAATTATACTTGTTACTCAGTTTTTTTATCTGTAGAATAAATAATAGTATCTAATTTATGGAGATGAGTAAGTATTGAATAAGATCTTTTATATAAAGGACATAGCACAGTGCTTAATACCTAGTAAGTCCTCCATGAAGTTTATTCTTTTTCCTCATTTGCTTCCCCTCATTACTTACCCTCTGCTCTGGATATATCAGTGATGGCTGGATGACTTCATATTACTATCTTGAGGCAAACAGATCATGTGATTCCTCTCACGAGACAGGGCCTACCTACCTGACATCTGAGGCCCTTTGTGCTTACTATTTTGTCCTAGAGACTAACAATTAACTTATTAACTCACTGACTGAATACATATTTAACGGGGACCACTCTTCTAGGTGCTGGAGACCCAGTAATACGCATATAGATATAATTCAAGATTTTTACCCTTCTGTTTCTTAATTTTTCATCAATTTTCCCTTCCATGTTCATTAAACATGTTTTGACTTACTGTAACACTTTTTCTTACTTTCACTCCAATTAGAAATTGCACTGGTAGAAGTAGCTTCACATGAGAATCCAACACTGTAGAGAAGATTTTTTGAGCATCCAGTGTATTTAGTTTTCAGTGCTAGGCACTCTTCATCCATAAGTATAAATCTCAGACTTCTGTCTTCTAAGACCTTATAATATTGTTGGAAATATAAGTCAAAGGAGAATAAAATTCTAAATGCCATGCCAACATAGAAACTGACAAGGTTTCATAGGTGTGTTATTTGCTATACAATTTCAATCATATTTTATTTCCTCCAGAAATGGTATGGCTTACACCTCATGGAAATCCAAGTTGGTCCTCATTAAAATTACATTTGTATAAGGATAAAAACTGTGCCTTCACTAAAGGGTCAAGCATATGTGAACAAACAATAAACACAAATCAAGAGTAAAAATAAAATGTTTAGCTTGTACTGTCTTCCATGAGCTCAACGCAGGGGGTTTGGATATACAAATCCTTTGTTTTCACTCAGCTTTAAAACTTGGTGACTTCTTACAGAGTTAATCCTAATGTTTCTCATTCAGTAGGTATTAACTTACATGACTGTGACTGGGTTAGAATCTTTACTGCCTAGTGAATTTTTTGTTCACCTTGGTACCTCCTATCTTTTAGCAAAATGGCTTATACATGGTAGTACATGAAGTTGAATCAGGAAACTGAGGGAAAAAGCTTAAGTGTCCTGGATTTCAGAATAAAACAGAGGATGGACTGAGACTAGATCCCAAGGCTGTTGAATTTCAGACCCCTGCCATAGTCATTAATTGTGCATGTATTATTTACCTTCATCAATTTAGCATTGCAAAATGAGGTTTTTATTGATATTTGTGACCATGCAAGATTATCTCAGAACTTCCAGAGGAGTCATAATGATAAGATGGTCTCAGCCATTCCCCACCAGACCTCCTAAATGCAACACAGTTTATTGGGTGTGAGAGACATTCAAGTGAGCTCATAATCAATGTTCGTTCCCTCTGTCCTTCATGAACAGTAAACACCCCATAGCAGTCAGGAGTGGTGTGGACCCTCAGGACTTGAATCAGATCTCTCTTAGCTCTAATGCTGGGCTTTGTTCTCAGTGTTTGCTTTTATCTTTCAGCTGCCTGGCAGTTTGGCAACATTTGTGCAAAGAAAAGGTATGCACAGTTCATTTAGGACAAGGGTTTCTCTACAACTGAAATCTGCATACATAAGCATGTTTGCTTTCAAAGTCTTTGAAACATTAACATTTTATTCATTGTGATATACAATTTAGCAGTTTGGAATATATGACTGTTTGGAGAATGTTTTTAGAAGTTTCATGATTGTGCCATGTATTTTGTAAACATGAATTTCCCAAGAATTGCAAGAAGGTCACAGATTTGATCTATGACCCTGATGTCGTGATAATTTTGGCAACTTTTCCATGCCCATTCCTTGGATCTCTCCCTCTGCTCATGTATAACTGCTTCAGTGTTGGCTCATCAACTGTGCACAGTCCTGCCTCTTTCCTGTGAGAGTAAACATTTCGTCAAATAAAAACAGTTTCATGACTAGGGTTTCCTTGGCCAGAGTTAAAATAAAAGCTTTCCCCTTATGCAATTAAGGCAGAGACAACTGTAGACATGTTGTAAATCCCTAAAATGTTCAATCCTTCTACAGTCCTCATGTGACCCATTGGAGCCAAAGTCATCTTAATTATGTATTCTAGGTGGAAGGCAAAAGACCACATCCCTCCTCATGTGGACTTCAAAGTCTTTCAAATCTCATCCACGTCTCCTTGGTTTTTCTTTCATTTAATATTAAATGTTCCATCATTATCCTTAAACTTTCTATTGATGTACCACTTTTTGTTTAAAGAAATAGAAATTGGCTGAATGAATCAATGATTGAGACTATTTCTCCCCAATGCCCAAGTCCCTCCCTGGGAGTAAAACACTCTATGTTAGTAATAATTTATTGCCTCGTTGCCTTAGTCAAAGGGTATTTCTAGGGAGCCTGAAGGACCTAGGCTTAGGGCAATCAGAGGGTGTGCACAGTACCCTTGCTACTCGACAATTCTTACATATGTAATCCAATTAAAATAGCATCCAAAGCAGCCTATAGAAATTAGCTGTTAAAAATGGGTATGAGTAATCTTTTTTTTTTTCTTGTGCACTATATATTTTTTTTTTATTTTTTTAATTTTTTAAATTTTTTGTTTATTGCAGTAACATGTGTTGGAGAGGATGTGGAGAGAAGGGAACTCTCATACACTGCTGGTGGGAGTGCAAACTGGTGCAGCCACTATGGAAAACAGTATGGAGATTCCTCAAAAAATCAAGGATAGAACTACCATATGATCCAGCTATTCCACTGTTGGGTATTTATCCAAAGAACATTTTGGTAATGAATAATCTTAAAGGTATATGTGCATGGTGGAGAGAGTATGTGCAGGTGTGTGTGTTTGTGTTTGTGTAGATGAAGAGAAGAAGGGAGTAGGGAGTGGTTGATAAGTGGATGGATATAATTATTGAGAGCCAACTATGTCCCAGACACAGCTGTGGGCACTAGAGATGTGGTAACACAGCCATGATCCCTAATCTCTTGGAGTCTGAAGAACAGAAGTGGGTGACAGACAATAAACTGAACAAAGATACATTCAGATTCTGATAAATGTTAGAAGGAAATAAAATGGAGCAATGATAAGGAAAGAGAGGGACCTCTCATGCAGAAAAAGTCTCTCTGAAATTATGGGATGGAGCCAATCATGTGAGGAATAATAGAAAGAGCTTTTCAGAAGAGAAAACACTAAGCACAAAGACCCTGAAGTGGGAAAGTATTAGAGCACAGGAACTTGGGATGGGGGTGTGCAGAAGAGCCTTTTGGTGTCATCTGGAGTTTTTTTGGGGTCATCTGGCTCAACTACACCTTTGACCCTCACTGGCTCTTGTACCTATTAGAGTCCTGGCAGGAAAAATATGGCTCAAGCAAACTGATTAATTCAGGACAGTTTAATAAAGGGATTATTTACAAAGTTGTGGGCAGTATTTAGGGAAATGAACAAGGATTGGTGCAGTACTCAGTCGCTAGGAAGAAGAGGGAGCCTTTACAGCCTATGCCTAAAGGGGCAAGTAGAAGGAGAGGTTACAGGAGCTCAGAGAGGATGTTTAAATGGACAGGGCTGCTGACTGGAGCTGTGATCTGCAATTGAGGAACACAATCATTGTTCAGTGATCTGGAAGAGGGGGAGGGCAGTCAGCGGAATAAATACCTTAGCCCCACTCTCCTCTAGTCCTTGGATATATTCTGCTGGTAAACCCAACCAGAGGCCACAGGGCAAAGGCAATTTGTTTTTTTTTGCTCAGGAATATTTGCCCTGAGCTAACATCTATTGTGAATCTTCCTCTTTTTTTGTTTGAGGAAGATTAGCCCTGAGCTAACATCTGTGCCAATCTTCCTCTATTTTGTATGTGGGTCGCCAGCCACAGCATGGCTGATGAGCGGTGTAGGTCTGTGCCTGGGATCCAGACCCATGAATCTGGGCTGCCAAAGAGGAGGGCGCTGAACTTAACCACTATGCCACAGGGCCAGCCCCAGTAATTTGTTGACGCCATCTGTACCGGTCACTTCCCAAGTTACAGAGCAAAATTGAAAAGGATGAAGGGTAGCTATGGAAGGGCTGAGAAGAAACATCCAGCACAGCTTCATTTGCAATTTCCTCTGCAATGCCAGGCGCTGATTCTGTTGGAGGTGTTCTGGAGTGTAGAGTTGGAGGGGGGCATCACCAGAACTTACCACACATTTGGATGACTCTGACATTGGTAGACTACATGATAACCTAGTGGTCAGGAAGTGTTCATGTTTCCTCCCAAATAATTGTGTTGCTGGGTGACTTAAGTGAAGAATTATGCCCCATGAGCATAATAGGTAGGCTTTTTTAGGGTCACTGTCTACCAGTAACTAAATGTCTCTCTAATCTTTATGTTTCTAGTTTGGGGAATGAAATCTTTGGAAGCCAAAAACCATAGAGTAGTAAAGTATTATATGTAACTTTTTTCTTATTCATTTCTTATTTGAAATGTACTTGAAGTTTTGGAAAAAAAATGGCATTATTTTCTTCTCAGATTCCATTTTGGATTTAGCCTCACAGGTAACTGCATTCAGTTAATAATACTCTGATACCTATTCAGCAGTAAGACATACAAAGGAAGATACTAATACAAAGGTACTAAGATACTATGATACTAATACAAAGTATATTCGTCTGCTCAGGCTGCCATAACAAAATACCACACAGGCTGCCATAACAAAATATCACACACTGGTTGGTTTAAACAACAGAAATTTATTTTCTCACGGTTCTGGAGGCTGGAAGACCAAAGTGAGACCTTTCTTCCTGGCTTGTAGAAGCACCTTCTCACTGTGTGCTCACATAGCTTTTCCTCTGTGCAGGTGTAGAGAGAGAGAAATTGCTGGTGTCTATTTCTGTTCTTATGACATCAGTTCTACCAGATTAGGGCCCCATCTTTATGACCTCATTAAGCTTAATTATCTCCCTAAAGGCCCTATGTCCAAATATAGTCACATTGGGAGTTAAAGCTTCAATATATGAATTGGGGGGGGGGCACAAAATTCAGTTCATAACAAAGAGGAATGGCGTATTAGTTTGCTAGGGCTACCATAACAAAATACCACAAACTGACTGGCTTAAACAATAGAAATGTATTTTTCTCAAAGTTTTAGAGTCTAGAAGTCCAAGATCAAGGTGTCAGCAAGGTTGTTTATTCTGAGGCCTCTCTCCTTGGCTTGTAGATGGCTGTCTTCTGGTGTCTTCACATGGTGCCTCTGGGTGGTGTCTATATCCTAATCCCCCATTCTTATAAGGACACCAGTCATATTGGATTAGGGCACATGCTAATGACCCCATTTTAACTTAATTATCTCCTTAAAGGTCTTCTTTTCAAACAGCCACATTCTGTGGTACCACTGGGGTTTAGGGCTTCAACACAGGAATTTTAGGGGGGCACATAATTCAGCCCATAACAAATGCTATAGGACATCTATTGAAAGACGATTTCAAATTATCTGGCATCTGGGAGGGAAAGTGTTTTGGGCCATCCCACCACCATATTTGCTGAAAGCCAAATTTGCTGAAAGCAGGGAAAGGAAGTAAGGTACTGGGAAAAAAGAATCTTCTTCACACCGACAGTCCCCTATTCTGTTGCCCCAGAGCAGTGGTTCCTAATTCATGAGCTGATCATTGAACAGCAAACATCCTGTTCCTCCGCCTCCCCACCCTCCACCTCTAAGTCTTGCAACTTATCATTTGAACATTTGGATTGCCGCAAATAACGGGACATGGAACACTATGTCACTCAGCCAATCGACTTCAGCCTCAACAAGTTACCAGTGAATCCTAGTAATCTTAGCACATTGGAGGAAGATTAAAAAAAACCCAAACCACTCACTATAAAAAGACTGGAAGCAGTTTGTGCCTGCAAGAAATATGAATGCCTTTTAAGACTAGGTTCTCAATAGTGCCATAAAGTGATTATTATATAGTTAAGAGCCCAAGGTCCTGCTTCTGGGGTATGTCAATGGTATTATACTTGGCTCAACAAGATTTTTAGCTTTTGGTGTGAGTAGGCACTCATTTTCGGTCTATATTGCAAGTAAGATGCAAATCATCCTACCAACATGTGTTTAATGTGCCCCTTTCATTACACTGGTTAGAGAACAGTGGTTCCCTAGTAGATAATCAGATGTACTGGAAAATGACGAACAAGGGGGATAGAGTTGACTTGAGTGGGTAGAGTTGACTTTTAGCTTTTGCCATTTTCCATATATCCCTGCCATGGCCAAATTTAAGCTACCACCATGATGTCACCAGTTTCAGGATTGGGAAAAGATGTACATTATCAGCTTTGGCAAGTGGTGCAAGCTGACTCCAGCATACCACTGGCAGGAGGTGGAACCAAGACGTGGAACTCTCAGGTTAGAGCCACACCTAATCATTCTAGGTGGAAACACAAGAATGAACAGTCTGCAGAAATATTCAGGGAAGCTTAATCCCATACAGAATTTTGCTGATGATTACTCAAATAATGCAATTGATAAAAGCCATCCTTTGTGCAACTAAATAAACAAAGAAGAATTTTCTACAATTAGTAATGTGGACCTTAAAGAAAGGAGCAAACTATGTGGTGTGGAAACTGAGCAACATAGTGAAAGGATCCAGAGTAGTTTGGCCAAAAAATTTTTCTTGATCACAAAAGATTTTCCTCTTTCTTTGCTTTTTTTTCTTTTTGGTGGGGGAGGAGAAGGGGAGTGTTTGATTTTTATTTATTTATTTTGTTCTTGAGAACAGACAATGGGATCAGAATACACTATCTGTTCTTTAAAGCATGTAAGTACGTATAGCAAACTATGTAAATTTTTCATCTCAGATGGTGGGAATAATCATTCTCAGAAAATCATTTTCTTCTCTAGAAATAAAAGAGCCCATCTGGGTATTGTTACATAGGGCTTCCTGGATTGAATTGGCTCTGCCTGCCTATTAGAGTTAAGATTCCAAAGCAAAACCAAAGCCGCTCCCCCTTCTCAGCATCCTTACTTGAAAATGCTTTTTTCTTGTTGGGACGTGTCACGCATTGTATCTGAAAGTTCCATCCTCTGTGTTACTAAAACCTAGAGCGGAGAAGGGCCCTCCTTTTTCATTTTGCCATTTGCATGACCCTTCAGAAGCTGTAGATGGAGAGACGTGCACACAGGGGTGGCGGTTTAGAATGAGAAGAGAGACAGCCGCCTCCTTCGCTTCTTCTGTAGCTCAGGTGCCCATGCCAAGACTCTCTATTGAGTACTTTGCAACATGGACTCACTTCAGTGATGGGCCTCAGGGATTTGCCTCTGCCTCAATTCCTCATGGTACCTGCCGCTGCTTCCATCCATGGACCTCTGGCAGATAGCAATATGCCGTTTGGAATCATGCTTTTTCCACATAATCACCCAGTTTAATTTTAAATAATAAGGTTCAAATCAATAAAGTAGAATTTCGTAGACAATAATAAACTTACTCTAACATCTACTCTGTAAATTCCTAGAATGCTAGGATGCTGTATAGAGTATCCTCATGATTGATTAATCTGAATTTCTTATATTAAAATCTACATCTGTTGTGCTTAAATATATAACATACTAAGTAACAATGAACACTTACATAGTTTTTATAGATTATGAAGTATTTTCAGATGAGATTATTTGATCAAAACAATAATTTGGTGACTTTGACAGGAATTATCCCATTAATCCCATTTGTTAATTAGAAAATTAAATTTCAGAAAGATTAATTAATTTTCTCAAGGTCATGTGGTTTTTAAGTAAGAGGATAGGAACTTGAACTTGTATCTTCGACTATGAATCACTATAATCTGTATTCTTTTTAAAGTATACAAGAGCTTAACATACTTAACTTGAAAGATTGCTCCGAATTCTTTTTTTTTGTATCTCAACCAGAAGCCTTTTAAAATCCCACTCCCTCTCTGTGTTTATAGTCCTGTGATATTCTTGTATATATCTTTTTGCTTGAAAGAAAAGATATTATTCATTTTTTCTCAAAAATCTCTGCTTAAGTTTTGACACAGGCTGATATTTTATTATCCAAGGAAGATTCTTAAGATTTTAGAATTCTACAGAACATTTTTTAAAATACTAAAATGTGTATTTGCTTTATAATTAGAAGTCTTCCCCATTTCTAGGCTATAAAAGAACTCAGCTACAATGCATTTTTAGTGGGCTTTTGTCCTCCCTCCCTTCCTCCCTCCCTTCCCTTCCCCCCCCCTTCCTTCCTTGTCTTTCCTTCCTTCTTTTTTTTTTTCTTTTGGGAATATTGATCCATTCTGAATTTATCTGGTGCTTGGAATGTATGAAGTATGGACCCAATGTTTTGTTTTAGGTGCCTATGCAGGTGTCCCAGCAGCATTTATGAAATAATTCACCTTTACCTACTGATTTGAGATGCCGTCTTCATCATAAACTGAATTTCTGTATGTATTGGATCTATTTTTGGATTTATTATAATATTTTACTAGACTGTTGGTATTCATGTGATACTAACACACTCTTCTAATTATTGAGTGTTTGGAATATATTTAAATATATTGTAGAGCTAATCTACACTTATTGCTTTTCTGTATCAGAGTTTTCCAGGATATTTTTATGTATTTATTTTTCCATTTGGATTTTATAACTATCTTGCCTAGTTTTTAAAGCAAAACAAATTAAACAAATAAAAACAAACACAACAAAACCCAGTTGTTAGTTTTGGGACGATTGTACATAAAATATATGTGTTAACTTATGGCAAATTGGTATCTTTATGATGTTGGGTCTTCTAGCCCAAGTTAATGATAAGTCCTTCCATTAGTTCAAGGATTCTTTTTGTCATTCAGTAGCATTTATAACATTTTTTCAGATGGGTCTTGTAAATTTTTTTGGTTATGCCTAAGTATGTTTTTAACCCCCATTTTCATTCTCATATTTTATTTCTGCTGGCCAGTACCTTTCATACAATATTAATCATAGTGTTGATATTGGGCATTCTTATTTTGTTCCTACATCTAGTATATTCCAAATAAGCATGATGCAATACTGGGGGAAGAGAGAGATATATTTTATCATGTTGAGGTATTCATGTATTTTTTATTGATATTTTAGAAGCCAAATACAGATTTAAAAAATTGATACATAAAAATTTTAAGAATTAGTGTGGCCAAAAACAACATACAAAAGTCAAAAGATAAACAAAACTCTGGAAAAAGGACTCACAACTCTCATTCTAGAAAAAGGGCTAATGTCATAAAGATATTCTAGAAATCAATGATTAAAAAAATACCAACAATTTTAAAGAAATGTAGACAAAGATTGTGAAAAGAAAACACACCGTTGGCTCTTAAATACATGACAAGATGCTCAATAACAAGCACAGTAAGAGAAAAATTTATTAAACTGTATCAAGAACCATACTTTGCACTTAGAGATTGGCAAAAGTCTAAAAGTTTGTTAAAAGTATCTGCTGGTAAGGCTGTGGGGAAGTGGATATTCGTATGACACTGCGGAAGGCTGTTTAACTATATCTACTAAAATTATAAATGCGAATACCTCCTAATTCAACAAATTCACTTCTGGTAATTTTTCCTACAGATATAGTTGTGTATATGCAAAATGACATATAAAGAGATTATTTGTTGCTCCAGTGTTTGCAATGCTAAAGAAACAACCTAAGTGTCTATGTTAATTGTCTAGATTAAAAGACTGGTGAAATAAACTATGGTACACCATACAATAGAATACTATGCAATTCTAAAAAGAAGTGAGAAATCTCTGCACATACTTACATGGAAAAAAAGCAAGGTTCAAAGTAATGTGTATGGTGTGCTACATTTTGCTTAAAAAGGAGAGAAATGAGAACACATATCTGTGCTTAAACAAAGCTCTGAAAGAATAGTGAGAAATTAACGACAATAGTTACCTTCGTGGACAATTCATTGGGACTGAAGTGGGAATGAAGTTTTACTGTATACCTTTTAAGTGTACTTTCAAAATTGTTGAGCCATGTGAATATATTATCTATTCAAAATTATATTTAAAAAGACAAATGTATTTTGCTAAATTCATTTCTAAGAATACAGGTTTAGTAAAAAGTTAAGGTTTCTCACCTGGGTGGATCTTAGGGTCTTTTGGCTACATCCAAGCTGAGAAAGAGAAAAGACATAATCTAGTGATTATGACTAAAGTTCTGTAAAAGAGGGTGAATGAAGGAATACCTATCATAAGATGTCATAGGAAAGTATTCAAAATAGAATTTGGGATTTTCTATTTAACTGAATTTGGAATCATTATTTTTTTTTCCTGTTGATTTTAATTTAATATGAAAAATGATTTTTTCCATCCAGGGGTTTTAATAACTTCATAAATAACACTCAAAGCTGATATTTAAAAAATAACCTCACTTGTCTAAAAAGAATGTGCAGAAGTTAGTTAAGATGCTTTGGGAGAGATTCTGGCTGTGTTCTCCAAAGCAAAGTTCCTATAAAGGCAGTTGCCCCATTCCACTCTTCGATAGCATTCCTCTGAAAGCACCAGTCCATGAAAAGAGAATGCCTCCAAAGTACATGGGGCCTGAGGGAGGACCATGGGTTCAGCGGCAGTTCTGGGGCTTATTCTGATGTGCTAATCCTGTGACTGCTTCTTGGCTTTGCCCATGGCCTTGGCTCTGACTCTTGGCTTGGATCTTGGGCCTTGGCTTGGTTAACTCTGTGACTTCTGGTTCTGAACACTGGCTGTGACCCCAGAATAAATACTTGCAGCAACCTCATTAGAACTCCTGGTCTGTGGTTCTATCCTGGTTTCCTGGCCTTGGGCTGCTTCTCTAGAGCCAGCTCACAGACTCAAGACTTTGTCCAGAGCTGTACAGGAAAGAACTTTAGTAAACTGTGAAGGACTATACAAACATAACAGATTGATAAAATTATTTTGATTCAACCTTTTGACAAAGATACTAATAAGGAACACAAGTGTATGGTGATAAGGGAAAATGTCCAAAGCCTTTGATGATACATATCAAGGACTGGGCTAGAGATCCTTTACTTCCGGATCTGTATTGGAAAGAATTCACTCAATATATGCACAATGTATTTATTCCATTAAGAAAAAAATCTTATCTCCAAAGCTTATCTACTGTACTTGCTTCTCTCCTGTGTTTCAGATTCGTATAGCCAACTGCCCCCTGGGCCTCTCTGTGTAGATGTCCTCTAGGTAATTCAAATAGAATGTGGTTAAAACTGAATTCATCCTGTTCTTTCTTCAGTTCCTCTCCCTCAACCTTCTTGGCTCCTGCTCCTTCTTCTGTGCTCTTCCTCTCAAGGAACAGTACCATCATCTACTAATTGACCAAGGCAGAGGCTGTGGCATCAGCCTTAGCTCTCCCACCCTCATCCCCAACTAACAATAATTATGTTCATCTCTTTCAATCTCCTCTGTCTCTGTTCTATTGCAAGCCAGCATCACCTCTTGAAGAGACAACTGCAACAGTCTCCTGGCTGGTCTCCCTGCTTCCAATCCCATCCTCACCATAGTAATGTATGGAAAACAGGATATTTTGAAAATACGCATCTAGTTATGTCACTGTTTGGATGCTGTTTCCACCACCTGGAATAACCATTCTTCCATTGCCCAGAAGGGTAATTTCACCTAATTCCTCACATTTAGGCCTAGATGTCAAAACCTCTGGCAGTTGTCTCTCAAGACTCAACCCCTTTAGTACTAACTTAATTGCTTCTCCTATGTGTTCTCAGAGAATACCACTTCTGCTATCAAAGAGCTTATCACACTGTAATATCATTGCCAAGTTACTTTTCTGTCTTCTCCAAAGACTATAAGACAGAGTGAGGGTATGGGCAATATAAGTTTTGTTAATTGTCTTATTCCTAGTTCCTAACATGAACCAGGAATACAACAGTTCTTCAATAATTATACGTTAAATAATTCAGTGAATGAATGCATGAACATTTAAAATGAAATGTAAAATAATTCAATTACTAAAACTAGGAAAACATCTGTTTAGTTCTTAAGAACGGTTCACTGAGGAGCTGGCGCCGTGGCCTAGTGGTTAAGTTCACATGCTGTGCTTCAGCAGCCTGGGTTCGCGGGTCCAGATCCCGGGTGTAGACCACACCACTCATCAGCCATGCAGTAGTGGCGACCCACGTAGAAAGTAGAGGAAGATTGGCACAGATGTTAGCTCAGGGCTAATCTTCCTCAAGCAAAAAAAGAGGAAGATTGGCAATGGCTGTTAGCTCAGAGTGTGTCTTCCTCAGGAAAAAGAAAAAGAATTATTCATTGCGTGAAAGAGACATATAGATAAAGAACAAAACAGACTTGCGTAAAAACGTAGTAATAGATCAACAAATCTATTTGTTAGATAAAAGCAAAGAAATAAAAACAAAAAACAAAGAGATGAAGAGTTTGCTAATTCAACTCTAGGTAAGATAGAAAAGAAAAAGAGAATCAGAGAGAAGGATGTGCCTTGTGTCTATATTCTCCAAGATACAAGAAAAAAAAGAAAAGAAAAAAGAGAGAGAGAAACAAACACCAACACTCAAAGATAAGTAAGTAGGTTTCTTGGACTGACTTAGCACCTCTCATGTAGGAAAGAAGGCGTGATGTATATCCTTAAAACTTTTTATTACTATAATTCTTTGAAGCTGTGATAGGCGTGAAGAGTTAACATCTTATGGAGGTTTTGCAGTAACAGGCATAAATGGGGCACTGCATTTTGGCACTTACCCCATAGGGTAGATACAATTAGGTAGTGCCCAGAAGGTTCCTAACTCTAGGCTAGCCCTCTAACTGTGGAGATTTTACTGTCAAACAACTGCAAGTTTGCATTAAAGTACTGAGCACAGTATTTTTAAACTAAAGTTTGCAGTACTGGCAAGAAGGTAAGGCTGTAAAATTCCCATGGTTCTGCCTTATTATGATTCTTCTTTATCTGGTTGAAAAAAATCCCTGTACATGAACTGGATATTGCTTATTCATTTGAAATATTACTATTGTATTATATAGTTATTATCACATATGAAATTATATGAGATTACTTTTCTACTCAAGACTCCTGAGTGAAGAGAATTTGAGTCTCAGCCAGTCTTAACTAGATCTCAGGCTGTGGAGTAGACCAGTAGTTATCCGAGGTTTCGGAAATACAATTGTAGCATAAATATAGCTTTCCTAACCTTAACCTTACCTACTATTATCTTCTTTATTTCTGTTAATGAAGAAGATACTAATTCTGTTCTGAGGAAATAATGGAAACGACTGTTTATATTTCCATCCACGAAAATCTTCTCAGTAACAAAAGTCTTCTCAGTAATCCTTTTGTATAGTTTTTGTCATGTGTTTGCGTCTAAAGTTGTCATTATCAGTGTTACATTGTTTGATGAGATACAAATACTGAAATCATTGCCTTTAAGAACAGTAGGGAAAGAAGACACCATTATTAGTAAGTTGGTATTAAAATTGTTGTTCATTCTCTGACTCCCTCACTACACTGTAGGGCAGGGTATCTCAACTTGGGCACCATTGACATTTGGGAGGAGATCATTCTTTGTTGTGGGGGCTGTCCTGTGCATTATAAGATGCTTAGCTTAGCAGCATTCTTCGCCTCGAAGAACTAGATGCCAACAGCACCCTCACTTCAATTGTGACAACCTAAACTATGTCCAGACATTGCCAAATGTCCCCTAAGGGGCAAAATTGACCCTGATTGAGAACCACTGTTCTAGGATTTGAAGCTTGTTTTTGGTTGTTTACCCAAATTTTATACAGTTCAGCTGTGTGGTTGCTGCTCAAAATAGTTTTTCGAATGAAGAAATATAAGTCCTCTGTCTTCCCTGTGTTTTGAATAGATGTCAGCAGGAAAAAAAAATTCAGGGGACTTACTACGTGCTCAATACTGTATTAGGTATTGTAGTTGATGCAAAAGAAGTGCACTGCCTGGTTTCTGTGCTAAAGAATTTTTAATCAAGTTGGAACAAGAAGATCAATATCCAAGACTAATGGAGGTTGGAATATATTGGCACTGGACCAAAAGGCAGAATGGTCACATTCCAAAATGTATGGCACAAGCTATGGTGATGTTATCAATCTTTTGATTTGATGATGTTCCCTTGAAGGTTCTATGACCTATTTTGACATGTGGGCAGTGGTGAACTGGTGGTTTATTAACTCAAAGCTCTCTGCTATGATATATAATAACAAAGAGAACAGTAAGAAAATATTCTGTTTAAACACACCAGATCACTTTTACATGTGACGGCCAAGCCACGCGGGGGAGGAGGCACTGAGCCTGGCTATGTTAGTAACTGAGTGGTAACAAAAGAAGACAAATCTAACCAGGCATGGCAAGTCCATGGCTGACATGTGAGCCTGTGCATTTAGAACGAGGGGACGTTAATGGAGATCATACTATGTTTTTCCGCTAACATCAGACTTTAGCTATTTAATGATTATAAAACTTTCCTAACATTTACAAGTTTCCAAACACATTTATTTTCCTTTAGTCCACACAATTCCTACCACCATTGTAAGGATTTAGGTCATGTGTTTTTGTGTTATCTAAATAGCGTTCAAAACCAAAACAAAAAATCCTTTCTTCACTTTAAACTGTTAAAATCCTGGTTGTATAGTTTTTATCAAATTTTATAATTTTTATTTATTTATTTATTTCTCCCCCCAAAGCCCCAGTAGATAGTTGTATGTCATAGCTGCACATCCTTCTAGTTGCTGTATGTGGGACGCGGCCTCAGCATGGCCGGAGAAGTGGTGTGTCGGTGTACGCCCGGGATCCGAACCCGGGCCGCCAGTAGCAGACCACCTGCACTTAACTGCTAAGCCACGGGGCCGGCCCATCAAATTTTAATCTCCTGAAATTTTTGCTGTGATTAATAATGGATCTTTGAAGGATAGATATGGTCCATTTCTATAATATCTATTTCATATTAGAATAATTTCCAAACTAAATAATCTGAAAAATTCCAAAATCTCATACCTTAAATGCAAAATGCCCTATTCTTATAACCGTAGAATTTAATAAATACAAAACACTTGAAAGAACATTAAGTTGATGGATGTTACTGTGACTATTCACAAATATTTCAGCACCCCTGCCTTCTCAGCCCATGGCAGAAGAGCAAATTCCCTACTGACTTGGAACAAGGTGTGGCCACAAGACATGCTTTCACCAATGAAGTGTGAGCAGAGTAACAAGTGTTACTCCTGGGCAAAAACTTTAAGAGGCCATGTGTGATTTTCCTTTGCCATTGTGACTGACAATATTCCAGATAGTGGTATCTCTGTTATCCTCAGTCTTAGACTGAGGATGACGACAAAGCAGGAAAGGGACTCCAGCTGACCTGCGCAGAACTTGTGGAGGAAAGAAAAAATAAATTTGTTGTTTAAGCAACAACTGCAAATATAGGCAACAAATACCAATGCAGCCAGTAAGATCTGGTTAGTTAATTAACTAAACATTTAACTAAAATAGATAATATAAAAGGAGGAGTGAGTTTTGAAACAATGTACTGGGTATGATTTTGTGCAGTGATTCACGTATTATAGGTACTCAATAAATGGATAATTCTTGTGTAGTCCATTGCTGCAGATCTGTCCTGAAATAGCCAAAATAACCAGAATGTGGAACTACCTATCAAGATCTATATATCCATTTAACTTATAGCACACAGTGAAGCAAAAATATTGGGCTACATTAATCTACTTTCAAGAAAACCTCAAAATTTAGATTCAGTGAATTTCAACATTAGATAGGATCATGGGAATTGAACGTCATCTATTTTTTTATTAGATGCATAGCTATGGTGTAATTTATTAGATGCATATATGTGCATATAGATTTTAAGTTCTCAAGTGCCAACCTCCATGTAAAACCATGATGACCTTACAATGTCTTTATTTATACTGTAATTTTGACACTTCACCCTGCTACCTTAGCAGTCAAACTGCTTAATTGAAGTGGTATATTGCAATGATTCTTCTGACTTTTTCATGAAACAATATGAATCCTATTATATTAAACGTAGTTGCAGAAAGGGCTCCTAGATATGCTGCTAAACATCTGTTGCTCTTAAGAAGTTCAAAATGGAGATAAAACAGCTTTTATTTAGTGTGCAAACTGCTAGGATGATCCTGTATTGATTGGGCTGAGATTTATGTCAATTTCTCTTTCTTTCTGTTGGAAGATGGTAGAGGCAGTTCTGCTATAGCACTTGTTTTGAAAACATGAATTTGTTCCAATGTGGTTAATATATTAGCAAACAATTTGCATAATGTAAATTTTGCGCCTGCTTATGCGCAATTTTGTCTACGAGAAACACAAGAAGAATGAACATAGAAAAGTGCATGCAGTAGAATCGGGCTGCTTAGGAATACATAAAATGCACACACACCCACCCCTCAAATGTTTACCAGCTCCCTGTTCACCTCATGTGTTATGAACCACACCCTTCCATGTCTAGTGTTATGACTTTCTATCTAATTTCAGGTAGCCCTCTTTTTACTCTTTCACAATAAGACATGAGCTAAACCCTTCCGAGGCTCACGTATATAACCAAACTTCAGGTCTTTTTCAAGATACAGTGACATTTACTGTAGTATTTATGTGTTTCCTAACCATTTTCATGTGTAAAACTATGCTACCATTTTTATTAGGTTTCTTTTTTTTTAAGTCACTGACAAAGTTTTTGAGTGTCATGCCCCAACACCGTTTTCCTGATAAGCTCTATTGTTTTTATTGCATTGTTTTGCAGAAAGACTGTACATATATCTGCTTATTTTGGTTCAATATCAATAGCAGTAATACTGATGGTGTTAAATCTGTAGAGGGATATAGCACTGTGGGGGCTGTATGAAAGCTTGAGACTCTAGCACTATCTAGTATTTTACTCTAATACACAAATATTTAGAATTTTTGGAGCATTGTACTTATCTCTTATAAAAAGAATTCAGACATGTCTGTAACTATGATAGTATATTTTGCAGTCAGTAATTGTTTCTCAAATATATAGTCAACTATCTCATCTGGGAAGGATAAGTTCTTCTTGGATAATTAGCAAGTTCTCAGCTTAACTGGGCCAATTATTGCCATCTTGTATATTTCCCTTTTAGCAATAAAGAGGATAGAGAATGAGGTCCAGTTTCCCAATTCATTCATTTATTCATATTTTTGGCAAATATTTATTGAGTAATTACTGTCGTATCATGCATTGTTCTAGACATGCTAGATATTGAGGTAAGATAGACCAAATTCTTGCCCCCATAGAGCTTATGTTAACCATAAAAATTATAAATACGAAATCATATGAGTAATCAAAGAGAGCTAGTGGTAGATTTCTTCTATGTCTTTGGTTTTGGAGTGAGTTTGCGGGCGGCAATCCTTCAGGATTAACTTTTAGTTTCGACTGGACCCTGACAAACTAGATTAGGTAGTCGTTCTCCTACAAGGGAGTGCCAAAGACAAGTATTTTGGAGAAAACGCTCTCAAAAAGAATTGCTTGCTACTGGAATGATCAGCGGCCCTAACCAGGCCAGGTTGTAGTTGTGTGGCCTGGTGCTGTGTACCCAGGGCCTGTGGTAGAAAACTGCCAGAAAGACTTGTTTGGCTTCCAGTGGTTTCTAAATTGAATTAACCAAGCAAATATTTCAACTATTCACCACCAGTTGGAAATGTTAACTCTTCACATTAGTGAAGAGTTACTATTAAAACTTTTGATGATGTTTTAGTTCCCAATACCAATTCAGTCAAACTCGTTTAGTCTTAGAGGAAGAAGGTTAACTTCTTTCATTTCTTCTAAATATAAACTTGTTTTCTTAGTTGGATTATCCAGGATCTTTCCCAGTCCTCCTGGCTCCCCTTTTTCTTCTAGATTTCCTTTTGTTCTGCAGAGGGCTCTGTGCCTTTGGTGAGGTTCTGAACTACAATAGAGGAAGAGGGGGCCTTTGTGGTCTGTTTTGAGCACTATGAAAACGTATCGGACAAGTTTTACTTTCTTAGAGTGCTATACAGCGATTTTTTTTTATGTGTCTAAGAAATGGAAACATTTTGTCTCGTATAAAAAAGAAATATTTTTATACTGTGCTCCACTCACAGACCACATCAGAGGTATTCTAAGAATAGAATAGATCAAATATATTTTATGGAAATATAATGAGAAAAGGATGTGTTCCCAAAACTCACTCTGAACAAAGGAATGCAGCATAGTCAGAAATACTTTAATGCTCCTAACAATTTTCTCATGTGAAAGGCTGAGGAACAGCCCTGGTTTGAAGAAATCTCCCACTTCTCCCCAGGCTCCCTGAACTTGAGATCAGAACTAGGAAATCTATACATTGTGAAAAAGAAAATGTATGGAAAAAGTGACTTGGGGCATTAACCAAAAAGGCATTTTTTGAAAGAAGAAAACATCAATATGAAACATTTTGTCATATTTCATTTCATTGATCATATATTTATTTTATGTATTCCAGAGTATTGAAGCTTAGAAGTAACTGAATTTCTGTGGATTCATATTAGATTTGTCAGTCTGTATTTGAGGGAACTTACTGGGAAACCAAATATGTTACAATCATTTGCTTTTATCATCCTGTTCTGTCATGTATACAGAGAAGAGTAAGACTAAGTACATTGAACATATATCATTCTGAAAAACAAAATACATCAAGGACTGAATTTATACTCAAATAATAACATTCTTTTCACAATAATAACCTACAGGTGTTCAAGAAACTAAACTTACCAGTTTTATTAAAGTCACTTGGCCAGCAGTTATATTTTCTTCTAATCATATTACATAATGCATTTTAACAATATGTTGGTTTGCTTTTTTAACTTTCTAGCTGTTACACTAACATGTAAGTGTGATTTTCTTGCTTTTCCAAGATTGCGTGTTCCAGTTTATATATTCATATTGATTCTTCTGCTGGAGTCGGTGTTGCCACCAAATGTCTATATCGTCTTGCTGAGTTTATTGTGCTTCATAATTTTTCACTTCTGAGATATTCTAAATTGGGCAATAATATTCAGCCCCCTTTCAACTCTACTTTGTGTTTTCTCAAAAAATATATGCATTCTCAATGGATTACTGTTTATTTACTCTATATACTATAGTACATTCTGAAGGGACTACAGAGTCCCATGAAAGAAAAGTCATCATAATATTTATGCATTAAGCACACATATTCATGTACATATATCTATTTTTTGAAAAACCCAAAATGCATATGCTATTATGGCCCCCAAGGTAGCAATAACATATGCAGAGAAAATTTATGCAGTTTCAGGCTGTGAACAGGATTTCTAAGAGCTACTTCCAGAAAACATTACCCCCCTCCTGGTTCTTCAATCTGTCCACTTACTTCAGTCTGAAGACCTCCTTTTTCTAAATTGACTAGTAAGCTGGATGAGTTAGTCTAATCATTTAGGTTTGCTGTTTGGTGACTTGTGAGGAGTAGTGGACACATTTTTAGGCAGGGGTGTGTGTGTGTGTGTGTGTGTGTGTCAATGCAAGTGTTTGTGTTTCTTTGTATATTTTTCCCCTCATAAAAAAATTGCAAGATGGATACATTGCTTAAATATAGAAAGTAGCTTTATTTCAAAAAAGTCGAATAGTATATGGAAGTGCATTTTTGTCAACTTAAATTCTTCTATTGATTTTCACCTAGGAAAACAAATAGAGACTATGTAGCACTTAAAAATAAGTTAAAAATTTTTCAAAAGATAAATTTTAACAATCTCACTTTTTAAAATCTCCTGAATGAAGAAGAAATATGTGCTCTGGAAATCTTACTGTTTTCATTATGTAACAGGAATGACACACATTCTGAATGGTATACATTCAAAATGTTTGTGATATAATGTTCAAAATATTATATTATATATTAATATTACTTTACAGTATTGAATATTTATGTAACATTTATATTTTATATGTATATACATAATATATTTTATATGTATATATTTTATATATGCTTATGTGTTATAAGCATATGATAATTATATATTTTAACATAATATTAAAAAATATTATATTATATATTATTATATATTATTTTAAACATGCTAACTGTGCTAAAATTCTGTTATTTGTGGACTTTTCTCCTAAGTTCTGGTGGACCATGAGGCAATATCTGCATTGAAATATGATAAAATGAAAAAGTAAATAGGATTTATGAGGTCTTGAAATCTCATTTTACTTGTATTTCTTGCCTTCTGCCTTCATTTTTCCATAAATAAAATGGACATGAATTAAAGGATGTACATTCAAGATCCATTTTATTAAAGTTATGAATTCAAAAATAATTTTGTCCATGATAAGATAGCCCATTCTATTTTTCATGATGTTAATTTTTAGTAATGTTATTAAAATAGAGTTAAATTTTGCCATTTTATAATTTCTACTCTTTGGTTCCTTTTAACTTATAGCTTTTTATCCAGTCTCATTTGGTTACTCATCTTAAAGTAAACACCAATACCTGTGCAATGTCCTACAAGGCCTTCTATGATCTAGCCTCCTGGTGCTTCTCAGGCAGCCTCCCCTGCGTTTTCCTCACAGACTCACTCTGCCTCAGCCACATTGGCCTTGTTATTGCCCCTCTAACATGCCAAGGAATCTCCATCTTGAAGTAGGGCATTCACTAGAGTGTTTTCTCTGCCTGAGACATTCTTCCCCAGATATCCATTTGGTTGACCCCTTTACTTCCTTCTGCTCTTTGACCAATATCACTTCTCAATAAGGCCAACCCTCATCACACTATTAATGCTTCAACCTGTCACCCATCCTCTTTCCACCCTAGTGCCCCAGAACCCCTTTAATTGTTCAACATTTTTTGCCGATAGTGCTTATCACCTTCTACTTGTTTGTTATATTTCTCGTAGGTCATTCCTTAAAGAATGCAAGCTACATGAGGCAAGGATCCTTGTCTATTTTACTCCTGATGTATTCAATTGCCCAGATTTCTGCCTGGTATGATACACTCAATCATACTCATTGAATGAATTAAACGAGTGAAGGAATGAACAAACAAATACAAGATAGCTCTTTTCAGTGATTGTAATGGCTTCCCAATTCTCTTCATCACACTTTCTTTTCTCTGAATATGCTCCAATTTATTGGCATTCCTATAAAAATAGTTTTCCACAGTGTTGTTGGACAGTCTGAGCAATTTGGAGTATAAGAGAAAATCTCTTCTATGATTTTGGGCACTGCACTTCTAGTGATTCTGTTTTGAGGCAGTCATGTCATACTGTTGATTCACGTGGAAATTGTAATTAACTAGAACACCGAAATATACTATTATATGAGCTGCTCTTAAGTTTCATGCTCCCCATTCCATACTTGTGTAGTTAGTTTTATGGATATAAATATCGGAATTTGCATTTATTCATTTTACATTAGATTTTGTTATAGTTGACACAATTATTACAGATTGTTGAGATCTTTGCCTTCTCTGTTCATTCAGTCATTGAGTAAATATTAATTAAACATCTACCTTGCATGAGGCATAGATATACAACGAAGAGCAAGAAAACAAGGATGTTAGCAGCTCTGCTGGAACTTACAATCTCGGGCAGGGATTAAAATATAATCACAACACAAAATAGAAACTGTGGGGGCCGGCCCCATGGCTTAGCGGTTAAGTGCACGCACTCCACTACTGGCGGCCCAGGGTCGGATCCCATGCGCCCACTGACGCACTGCTTCTCCGGCCACGCTGAGGCCGTGTCCCACATACAGCAACTAGAAGGATGTGCAACTATGACATACAACTATCTACTGGGGCTTTGGGGGGGAAAAAAATGGAAACTGTGAGAAACCAGAGTTTCTCCCACTATGAAAACATATAACAGGTGGTTTGATGTGTCTCTAAGAAATGACAATTGTTTTGAGATCTGAAAGATGAGTTAACTAATGAAAAGGTGAAGGACTAAGTTTCCTTGTAGAGGTGACAGACCAGAGAAAGTTTTTGTGGCAAAAAGCAGCATGATGTATATAAGGGCCTGAAAGAAGACCAAAGTGTCCAAAATTTAGGATATGCAGGGAAATGGAGAGAGATGGGGTACAAGTAGGTAGGGACCTGATCCTGCAGGGTCATGAAGGTTGGGTTAATGAGTTCATCTTAGATGCTTTTACTTGTCTGACATTTAGAGGTCCTCAGAGGCAAGTTATTTTGTCCACTCTATCAAAAAGTAGTGTGGTTGTGTTTTAGCTTCCTTATAGAACTTAGATATTCCATATAAGATTTATTTCAGTTAAGACACAATCACAGTCTTCAAGTATGTGGAGCCAAGGGAATAACAAGATGGAGGGTGGGGAAAGTCTGGTAATAAACAGCTCTCCTTTATCGCCTCTGAGGATAGCACGGCGGGGAGTAGTTGTAAAATGAAGCAGAAAGTTGAGTAAAGCCTGGAAGCAGCACGTTTTTTTTTTTGTTTTTTTTTTGCTGTCTTCACTCATATTTATAGGGTCAGAAAGAAGAGCTGTTACAAACCTTCTTCCATTTAAAACTGGATATGCCCTTGCAAATTCAGAGTTTAAGCATCTTTTGTTGTTGTTGTTTAAACTTTTCTCATTCTGAATGTAAACGGTAAATATAAAGAGTGTTAAACAAATGACAAATACTAATTAGATATTAATTTAATTCAATCAGAGTGTCCTTTTTAAATATCCCAGTGCACAAGTCTGGTAATAATTTCCTTATTTCAGTACCTCACTCCACCCACACACATGCTTATTAGCAGGAAGTCTACTATAGGGAGAGGTCTCCTCCTACCTTCTGAATTGTTCAAGAACCCCAGGGGCTTGGCTGATATAAAAGTGGTGTGGTTTAGGTATCCTGTTTTCCAAAGTTTTTTGCTAAGAAAACTGGAAAGTCTAGGCTTCTACTTGCCTTTTGGTTCGGCCCCGTATGTCAGGGCCCCTGCACAGCTCACAGTGGTGCCACATGCTGCGGCTCCAGAGCCGTAGTTGTCTTACTTCACATGCCTATGTATACTCAGTCATCATTTCCCAAGGCAAAACTGCACACTGTTGGGGCTGGAACATGAAGACGTTTTGGTCCTCTCTCCACAGTATCAGAATCAGTTCTTCCATAACCCCTAAGGCTGTCTCAGAGAGCTAAAATCACCAACCCAAACTTCTCCTTTGTTCCTGGAGGTTATTGGCACCACGTTCTGTCTATGAACTTCGGTCCCGGCCAGCTTGTTCTCCGCTGCCAAATTGCTTTAGCTCTGAGTCTGCAGTAGTGGGCCTGGCTCTCCCAGTCAGAAGACGCCTGAGCTCCTTCTGCCATTCACTTGCCTCTCATACCAGGAATCTCCTGTCTCTAAGCCACCCGAAGAAAGCAAATGTTTTCTTAAACCTTTCTCATATATTCTCATATGTTTTCATTATGAAGAGAAGACCTTCAAATGACCCTGAATAGGTTAAAATCTACTTTATATTGACACACTTAGGTCTGGTCTGGTAACTGGGAATGAGGATTCAGGTCTGGCTTGTTCATTTTACCAACTCAAAGGAAACAACTGTCAGTTAGAAATCAGGATGCATGAGGGCGAGGATTCTTATGTGTGGTACACTGCTAAATCTCCAGAACTTAGAGCAGGTGTGCATTTATTTGTGGAATTCATCACTGAATGGATGATCACTTCTGGTTAAATTGATCAATTTGTGATGGAATTGTGGGCACAAAGTACCTCACCAAGAAGAGCAACAGTTGATGTGACTGGCTCAAAGTTTAAGTTTAAAGCTATTTGATATAGTTTTGGAATAGGAAATAAATGGGGAAGGTATGATGATGAGAGTGGGATGAGAGACTGAGCAAAGAACTAGACTGTTTTTCAGAAGCAGGTTATAAGATAAATTTCACCTTTATAAAATATTTAATTCTCTAACTATTTTAAATAAATGAGGACAGAAAGTTTTTATGTTAACATAAAGCAAATAATTTGTCTCTGTTCTTTATATCCATAAAAACATTCTCATAAATATAATATATATGTAACATATATAAAATGTACATATTTTCCAGATAAAATGGTATATTTTTTAAGTAAATTAGGTTAAAATTAAAGATAAAAGCAAAATTTGGTAGAGTAATTGTCAAAATGTCACTTTATTATTCCTTCAATAAAAAACTGATGGAATATTCAGGATAACTACCTATGTACCCTATAGATTTCATATAAATGATTTTATTACACACAGTGTAAGACTTAATTAGGTAATTTTTTCTTAACCTCCAAAGAAGGCATTCTGGTCTACTGGGTACATAAAAAAGGGTTGAAAAGCAACAAACAAAAACCTACCTAATCATGCAATCATATACCAAACCAAAATATTGGGAGCCTACTATAAAGAATCCTCATGTAAAGGGTTGCATCCTTCAATATTACATTCTAGTATACGTTTGTTTCCTTCAGATGAAAGCCATATTTACTTATGGAATAAAGTGGAAAGGAACAAAAATGTGAATTTACTTACGTCTGTCACAAAAATTTAAATCCCATCATGTAGTTAAGGTTGGTATAGATTGAACAAGAGAGCATTATTTGTTTTAAAATTCAATATACAACTGACATTCCTTTATCTCGGATGATTTGCCCTTTGTTTTATTCCTGAATTAATATTTAATGTCTACATTAACTTTGAATTTCTTATGATTTCTCATAGAAATCTGATCTTTATTTAAACTAATTTTTTTAATATAATTTATAAGTCTGTCCAGAGAGCAATTCTTGTTTGAATTCCCAATTAGAATTTCTGGTTTTCTCTTGTTTGAACAACATCAACTTTCACTTCCCTTCTGCGTATTCCTAGGGATTTCCTCTCATCTAAATGATTCCCAAGAATAAACTGTGATGTTTCTTAGTAGGAAAAGACACACAATTATGATGTTTGTCTTAGAAAATTCATAATGTAGAAACACAACAATTTACTGGCTTACAATTTAGGACTACCTCGAAATGAAATTCTGAAAATATAATAGCCATTTAACCCAGAACAGCAGAGGAAATTAAAAATTATTTTAGACTGCATACAATATTTACTTGTGGACATTTGGGAAAAAAAAGTATTCTAAATCTAGTAAGATATTTGTTAAAAGGTTTTCAGAGGGCCAAGAAAATAAGGTAGACATTTTTTAAAGATCCAAAGAATGTTCTTTAGAAATATTCATAGTTATCTTTTTGGACTGCGTGTACGTGGTTCACCAAAGCAACCAATCTATTTGGCTTATTTTGTGGTCTTCAGCGCAGTGCTCAATTTGGTGTTCCTCTTGTCTAAAAATGGTCAGACCCACCACCATGCGTGGGTGCAAATACTTGCTGAATTTGGACTTTGATGCATTCAGAGTGTTTAAGTCTCGAGTGCCTTTCTATTTTTTATTTTTGAAAATGAAATTAGAAACTCAAATCCCAACCATTTGGGGTTATCCTTTAAGGAATATTTGCTTAATCTGACTGAATAAATTGTAAGCATTTTGGTGGTAGGCTTTATACATTATACACCTTTGGATCCCTTAATAGCAGTAAATACTGTGGTTGAGAACATCTGTATTAAAGTATGAAAACAGACTTAACCTCTGACCTTGTTTCTTACTAGCTGTGGGACTGTGGGCAAGTTACTCAACCTTTCTAAGCTTCTAAGCCTGTAAAATGGGAATACTAGTAATATTGGGTTACAGGCAGGATTAAATGAGACAACAAACTTAGAACAATGCCTGGCATATTGTCAGTAGGAGATATTATTGGTAAAAATAGTAGGCATTGCTATTTTTTTTTCTACAAGATAACTTCCTTGTCTCCTCTCAGTATCAAACCCTCTTTCTCTTGAATCTACTCTCTTGTCATAAGAAATTGAGCCCTTTTTTCAAGTTCACATGCCCAAATCACTTACAAAGTCTGCAACTGACTGAACCAACTCCCCTTAGAAGTTAGTTTATAGATCATCTATTGTTTTTCCAAATATGCCCTCTTGTGGGTCTCACACTTCTCATAGGGAAGACTCACTCCAACAAGCACAGCAAAGTGTTCCTTCCACAAAGACCAAGCTCTTCTCGGGAGGAAATTCTGATATTAAGAAAATTGAAATTTCCTCTGTGTCATTACTTATAGGGGATATTGTCTGGAAATATTTAATTATTTAAATGTGTCTAATATTTATCCAGCACTTTGTGCAATGCAGTAGATGGGTAGACTGAGGGGACAGAAAGAGGACCAACAGACACTGTCCTCCCATCTGTAGAGAGACAGACACATAACTAAATAACACTAACAAAGGACAGATTTCAATAAATAGAGCTTTGGGCTGGAATGAGGACGTGGAAGAGGGAGAAATTCATCTTAACTGGGTGATTTCAGGAAACAATAGTTTTGATTGTCTGAAAGTTTCTCTATTCCCAAAGAATGAATTGAATTTTGATTTGTGAATATTGGGGTCAAAATATATTGAGGAGAGAGAACTATTTAAGAAAAGGCAAGAAGTTGGGTGAGGGAAATCTTGTCAGATGAACTGCAGGGACTTTAGGGTGTGGTTGGTGGGATGGAGAAATGGGAGATAGTATAATGGAAAGATCTGGAAAATAAGGCTTGGGAAAAAATAATGGAAGCATAAGGGAACTTAGTCATGAAAATAAATTTTGCAAAAATTTTAAATTGCTTTATGACAAATGGGTTGGGGAAGAATTTAGGGTCAAAAATTCAGGTTAATGATATAATAAAGGCTTTTTTTCTGAATTGTTATGTTATTGAGCTACATTTATGATTTCATTTAATCTTCACAAGAACACTATTTTATTTCCATTTTACTGAGGGGAAAACTGAGACATAGTGACGTAATTAATTTGTTCAAGAGCACACAGTAAGTGTGTAAGCTGTGGTTCAAACTTAGGACTTTATGACTTTAAATTCTTGGTTTTAATTTTTTTCCCTTATTGTAAGGGAATTGCAATTAATCAGGCAGAAGTAATGTGATTTTCACTTGGGCAACTGGAAATGAAAAGAAGGGGAGGCAAATTTTAAAAATAGTGTAAAAGGAGATTCTGTGTGTTTGCAAGATTGGCTAGATGGGAAGGGTGAGGGAAACCAAGAGAAATATGGACAGGAAGTGGGAAGAAGAGGGCACCATTGCCACATGTACCTCAAATCAGGAGGAAAGTCTTGGCCAGAAACCTAAACCTGGAATTCATCCTTAGGAGGAGACGATTGAAATGGTATGAGAGGATAATATCATGGAGAGGATTAGACTACCTGAGAAGGATGCATCGAAGAAGGGAATTAACAGAAGGAGAGTGAGGCAGTGCCTCCTAGAGCCAGAAGAAAAGCCAGGTAGAACAGGGCAAGAGATGAGACAACATCAAAGAAGAAATGACTATTAATTAATGAAAATGAAAAATACACAGAACTACAGCAAAGTACTTATGAACTGGGCAAATGGGGGAAAATTAGTCCATTTCTTGAAGCTGCAATTTCTTCAAGTTGCTATTTAAAAAATCTTGTTAAAGAAAAGTGTGTTGTGAGCCAGCCCTGATGGCCTAGTGGTTAAAGTTCGACACTCTCTGCTTTGGTGGCCCAGGTTTGCTTCCCAGTCGTGGAACCACACCACCTATCTGTCAGTTGCCATGCTGTGGTGGTGGTGGCTCCCATAGAAGAACTAGAACGACTCACAACTAGGATACACAACCATGTACTGGGGCTTTGGGGAGGGAAAAAAAAGAGGAAGATTGGCAACAGATGTTAGCTCAGAGCAAATCTTTGCCTGCAAAAAAAGAAAGAAAAGTTTGTTGTGAGTATAAATGTGCTAACACGCACATGGAGAATGATTAGCACAGTAGCAGACACATAGCTCATGGTCAATGAAGTCAGCTATCATCATCATCATCATCCTCATCAATCAGAGTTGAAAGAGGCACTCGGATTTGATAACTCAAAGGTTTTGGTGACATTTTAGGTAAGTAGTTTCCCTACTTTGTGGAGCAAGATCAGATTACAAGAGGGTGAGAGGAGTCAAAGAAGTAGAGAAAGAACCCTAAACTATTTTTCAAAAAGCTTGGCAGTAAATGTGATGGTAGAGGGCAGTAACTCAATGGGTGTTAGTCTAGGGAGGGTTTTCCTAGGATTGAGGGTTTTTAGTCTGAAAGCAAGGAGGCAGCAGAAAGGGAGAAGGTGGAAATAATTGAGAGGAATAAGCTTTCAAACAGACACGCAGGAAGCCGTCCTTTTGAAGGGATGTCAACTTTGGCAACTTCGTAACAACATTCTTTGACAATACATGTTTTACATGCACAGGTGGGATGAGTTACAGAGTACTACAACGGGGTGTAGCCTCATTCAGTGATTCATTTGTACAACTCAATTCCAACGTGGAAATTATTTGGGAGTAAATTCCACAAGTAAAGTAGTGACTGTGGTTTTTCTATTCTTTAAATATAAGTGATGCCGAGGAGAGGTCTTAAGTTATGAAACTTAGCCTCTAGATGGATCTTGCAAGGACATCACTGATTTGACTGTTTTGAGAGAGAGAGAGAGACAGAGAGACCGAGAATGAGAGAGAGAGATGTATTCAGAGAGAGAGAGAAACATCTCATTTCTCCCCTTGTGCCAAAGGACGCGAGAGTGAGTAAATCTTCACAGGGTATGAGATTGCAATAAAGATGTTTGCAAATTTAGATGGAAATTAGGCATGTTCCCAGGGCTCCTGGAAAATTGCCAGCATAGCGCTCAAGACATTGCCTTTATAGACTATGTATATATTTATTTCTTTGTAAATCCAATCTATAGAGTTTTCTGTTTATGATTGTTCCCAAGGACATTCTTTCTCCAAGCATTTCTCTAAGCAGATACTCATTCAAAGCCAGTTTTCAAACCATATCAAATGTAATCAGTATTTTCTGTGAAATTCTCTCTCATTGATATTACTGTTTTGTTTCTTACCATTTCTATTGTGCAGTAATCATAGTAAAGATTTATCAAAGATAAATAGGCATCTGTGTGTGTATGAGGGCAATTCCAAATACGGAGAATTAACAGTATTCATTATTATTTCTCATGCCCCTCAAACACACTTTAAATGTACTCTTGAAACATTTTCTGTTTTACATTACAGTTTAATTCCTCAATGTTCTTTACATTCTAAGCATTTAGAGCTTGAATTGTTTCTGGAAAGCACAATATGATAATATAACTTGAAATATAGGCTATTAATTGCTGAAGAGATCAATGCTATTACTTTCAAAATACTTAATCATATCAATCTATTGTCTTATGCTTTCATTTTACTAATTTCAAAAAGCATATGGTAAGGTAAAGAATCTTAAACTATTCTGAGATAAAGAAGGTTACAACGAATTATAATTTCCCTAAAAGACACAAATATGCCTAGATCAGTGACTTACGTGTTTTTTTGGTGGTTTTCTATCTTTACGCAATTCTAAGTTTCTTTACAGTAATGCAGTTCTGAATATAAAGATTTGTTATCCAGAAAAGAAATAAGTCATTTGAGACTCAATAGTTATAAAACTGGAGAATATTTATTTTGGGACATATTTAAACTCTCACGACTTTACTAAATACATGAAGTGAAATATTGGGCCCACTTAATCTATGTTTTTTGTCCTCTTTGTACTTCTATGATATTACTCAGAATGGAATCACTGGATGCAACACAGTTATTTATTAATTTCTATTTTACGTTGATTTTATTAAATATTTATATTACTTTATTAATATTATAATCGCTTTTCATAAAATAAGACAGGTGCCTTCCACATTCATTTTTATATTCCTATTTTCTGAATTTATAGCATATTGTAGAGAATAAAGAAAGCATTTTGGTTGGAGATTTGGAGAAAGGGCTATTTTGTAACCAGAGGATCAACTCTGAGCTGGAAGTCAGACCATTGTTTCTTCTTGGCTCCCAGGACCAGCCAAGGGCCTCAGGCAAGGGTGGGAACCCTCTCTAAGTGGGAAGAGGAATGTCTGTCTTGCATCCTCTATTTGAGAGGATTGCCTTCAGGATCCAGCAAGAGTTTACAAAAGTATTTTGAGTGATATTAAGAACATGCATTTCTTTTTTACTCAAATAAATAACATTTTATTATATCTTGCTAATTGTTCTGTTGAAATAATGTTACTCTCAATTTCCTAGAATGTTTTAAAATAAAGATTAAGTACACATATTGTACCAGTTCTAGTTTCTGAGATATTGGAGCTATTTTCTCCCCTCAAGATTTTGGTTTGAGGCTTGTATAGGTTGAATGGTAATAAACTGGGCTTATATTTCATTTATTTGTGCTATTGGTTCAACTAAGCAGTTAGTTACCCATTATATGCAGTTTCAGGGCAGGGAATTCTATGAGGAGTTTAATCATGGAGTTTTTAGATGGATGCATTAGAACCTATTCTTGGTTCCCTTCATAGCACATGGTGGTACATTGAGATGACTTTTGGTGGCAAAGTTACATTGTTAAGTGATTTGAAAGGTGAGTTGGCAATAAATTTGAGTCAGTGAAAAGACTAAAACTGAGATAAATAAGGATCACTAAAAAACAACAACAACAACAAAAAACCCCAAACCCTAGAATCTAGGCTACATATCAGCAAAGTACTTAGATTAGCATTTTGGCAGTTGGATTGGTGACTGTCTGCTAGAATGGCCTTCCTTCTTCCATTCCTCAGATCTCATCTTTCCCTTCGTTGAAAATCCAAGTCAGCATCATTCTTCCTGAGAGAGGCTTTCCATTATTATGTCTCTTGCTCTTCAGTTTTTATTTCTATTACTGATAGATAGGTGTATGTAGTTTAAAAGCATCAAATAGTTCAAGTTTGTTAAGTGTACTCTGACCCACTTTCCCACTTTCTTCTGTTATCTCTGTCTTCTAAACAACATGTATGTATTTTTATTTCTCAAATGTTCAGCTCTAGGCACTAGCTTCTCAATTACCTCTGGAAAATGGGATTTAGCTTTTTCCTATCATTCCTCTCCTCCCACACCAGAATCTTGGTTCTTCCTATCCCTCTATTCTCAAATTTTACAGTATTTTGAGTCAGATCCACATATAGTGTTTATATTATTATGGCTATGTAAATGCTATCCACATCTAAGCCTTATTATGTATATATAGGATCATTTTCCCCTCTCTTTTTTTTTTCTGCTTAGTTTTTTACTAATAAGTACTTATCACTATTGCTATTCTAAACTCATCTCAGTTGATGAAGTCTCCTGCTAGCATGCTGAGAGCATCGGGAATGTTATTAATGTCATCTCTGTCTGTCTTCTAACCTCTTCAATTCTGAACAGGTTGCCTCTGTGCCTCATGCATAGGTGTTACCCTTTGCCCATCTCATTGTGTCGATTCTCTGTTTTCAGTCCCCATGTCTTTCTCTGTCAACTTATTCTCTCATTTTGTTGAAGCCATCCTCCAAGAGCTTTCTGAGAAAAAAATACATGACAGAGAATGAATGGTGTTTGAAAGTATTCATGTATGAAAATGTCTTTATTTATATGAGTAATATTTTGGTATAAAATTCTAGATCAGAAAAGCCACTTTCTTTTAGGATTTTGACAGAATCGTTCTGCTTTCTTTTATCTTCCAGTGTTGCTATTGATTTAAAGTCATTTTAATTGCTTCTTTGTTTTCTTTCTAGAAGCTTGAAAAAGTTTTCCTTTGCTCTTCATATTCTGATATTTCATGGAGGTTTGCTTTACGGTGGGTGTATTTAATGACATCCATTATGGTGGGCACTTAGTAGGTTCTTTCAACCTAGAAGCTCATGCCTTCCATTGATGAATATTTTCTTGAAGTATTTTTTGGATGATTTCTTCTCCTTTGTTCTCTCTCTTTTTTTTTTTAGAACTCGAATTATTTGGATAGTGGACTACCTGGACTGACTCTTCCGTTTGTTTATTTCTCTCCTCTATTTTATGTCCTTTTCCTTTATTTTTTGAGAGATTTCCTTAGCTGTATCTTCTATCCTTCTTTGAATTTTAATTTCTGCTATCATATTTTTAATTTTTGTGAGCACATTTTTCTGACTGTTCCTTTTTAATAGCTACTTATTCTTGTTTCAGGAATGCAATAACCTCTTTTATCTCTTTGAGAATATTAATTAAAGCTTTTTTTTGAAATTTTTTTTCCCTCTTGCATAAAATCTATTTCCTTAGGTGCTTCCACCTACCTCATCTTTGATTATTTCCATCTTTATTTCTCATGTTAGACTATTTTTTTAGGTGCTCAGATATCCTCAATTATCTGGTAATATTTAAGAATGGGGCACAAAAGTTTTCTAGGACGCCCTGAGCATATGAATGGGGTTTGTTGACTGTGATTGAGTCCTTCTGTAAGGGTATCTGGCTGGGGCATTTCCTTGGGGAACACTTGATGTCAAAATCTTTGGATCTTCTTCTCTTTGGTTGATAAATTTCCCAGAGCGAGAACTTCTATTCTCTCGTCTGGAGAGTATAAGAGTGACTACCAGCATTTGGGGAAGCAGAGAAACTATATCAAGTGAGGGGGAAAAAAGCAGTTGGTCATTTTACTCAAATCACCTCTCTTTCTCTATTATCCCTTAATGGCATTATAATTTTCCCAGTCATCTGGGCTCAAAACCTTAAAACTCTCCTAATCTATTATTCCTCCTTTATTCATAAATCCAAATTAATAGTCATATCTTATCTTTCTACTATATTGCAAGATATTTGTTGACAGGATCCATAAGTCAGAGCAACATGATAGAGTAGTTAAGAGCATGCAGAGCTGGGTTTGAATCTTGGTTCTGTCATTTGCTAGCTGTGTGACATTTTCAATACCATTATCATTTCCCAGGCTCATTTTATGACACTTCCCAGGATCTCTTCAAACCTAAAAGTTAACATTACAGTACATAGTTTTTTTTTTGAACAAGGAACTGGTTTCTCTGTATATTTTATAATTTTTATACTTCAGATTCTTATTGTTATATTTAAAAATATAGATGGCATTATTTAAAAAACCTTATTTAAAACTTCATTTTCCAGGGGCTGGCCCAGTGGCCCAAGCAGTTAAATGCATGTGCTCCGCTGTGGTGGTCCAGGGTTTGCTGGTTCGGATCCCGGGCGCACATACACGCACCACTTAAGCTCTGCTGTGGCAGCGTCCCGTATAAAGTAGAAGAAGACGGGCACGGATGTTAGCCCAGGGTCAGTCTTCCTCAGCAAAAAAAAGAGGGGGATTGGCAGCTGTTAGCTCAGGGCCGATCTCCCTGACAAAAAAAAAAAAACATTCATTTTCCATTTTGATGTACCACAAATTTTTTCTTTGAATACTTGTGCTTAACTATACTTTTTTAAATTTGGAATTTACAGTTTTTCTCCCTCCATGAATTACTTAGCCTTTGCTTCTAAATATCCTAATCACTGATGGGTATTTTTCTGAGTTTCCAAGGTCTTTATGAACTACTCTTCTTTCCATTCGCTCAGGAAATGTTTTTGTTTGGGTTACATTTATCTCCTAGAACTTTTATTAGTGAGTGAGCTACATAGTGGAGTTTCTTACATGGTCAATACTTATTCATTTTACTCTTCCTTAACAACTCTGAAAACCTTTCTGATGAATGAATGTGTAGGAAGTGTTGTCTAGTATGCATATAAATTTTAGCTGTTCCATTCATCAGCAGTGTGAAGTAACAGTAATTAGAGTGAAATTGCAGTCTATGAGAAAGTGTTAGGTGTGGCCCGTCATTAATGGAGGCGGTATGATGTAGTGTCAAGTGCAAGGAAAGCTGTGCAGAGAGAATGTTGTGTCTCTGAGAAAGATTCAGGAGTTGGTTACCGTGCTCCATTTCTGTTGTAAATAGGCCATATTGAAAGAAGATAGCATAATGTAAAAGCATTTAAGAACAGACCGCTCAAGAATGAAATGAGGCTGAGGGATTGCTTCCACAAGAGCACAAGTAAAAAGGCTCTTTTCATTTGAGTCAATGGGAGTTTGAAATATGTTAAGACAGAAATCTTCTTTTTTAATGGCAGGGAGGATACTAAAATATTATTTGTGTCTTGATGTTTCACGGAATTGTGGGAATTGGTGGTTTTAAAAGCCTCTCTCCAAAGACAGCTAAGATGATCTGAATTTGACTGTGGTCAGGCAAAGTTTTCTGAGGTTAGATTGCTATTTAGAAATATCCTTTCACTTTTATTTTTTTTAAACTTCCACATGCTTTGTAAATAAACTTTTGGAATTATACCTTAAGTGCCTCAAAATTCATTTGTTAATTGATACTCTTCTGTGGAAACACAAGACTTTAGCTCTTTTTTACTTATGGTTAGAATGTGAAGGTCCATGCTCTGTAGTGCAGGTAATATCTGTTCCTCTTACTTGTGGTTTAAAAGCACTTTACGTCTCCAGAAATAAAGCAACAACCACAGATTTGAAAGACCTTCATTTTGTGTTATCTTTTCTTGTTTGCCTAACAAAGTAGTACATTTTCCAGCTCTAACAATTTTCCTGTATATCAAGTGCGGTGTACTCTAAAAATCAGATAGACATAAAATGACAGAGGCTATCGCCAAAACACATTGGAGTGACTTAGCATAAATGAATGCAAGAAATTGCGGGGAACAATTGTCTGGTAAAAGGATAACATGCTCAGATCTGAGCCACGGGTCTCTCATCCACATCTCCTGGAGGAGGATTCTCCCACTCAATAAGCACTAGCTCTGATGGCCTGTGAACATGTGCTTTACCGTTTGAACTCTCCTGCCTAGGATGGTTACTCGAGAGGAAGAGCCGCCTTACTGACAGTATGGTAGACACAGCAACTTTTTTTGTTTGCTTACTTTTAGATTCTAAGATGCTTGTAAGAGTGATACGATCTTGATTTATTTTTGTCTATCCTTTCATCTATTTCCATACGCATACACAGTCATGCACCACATAACGGCATTTCAGTCAACAACAGACCACATATACGATGGTGGTCCCATGAGATAAGTACCATATAGCCTAGATGTGTAGTAGGCTATACCATCTAAGTTTGAGTAAGTACACTCAATGATGTTCACACAGTGACAAAATCACCTAACGATGCAATTTCTCAGAACATATCCCTGTCGTTAAGCGATGCATGACTGCATGCACACACACACACTCAAATATATGTATATATAGATAGATAGATGTCTATCTATGCATCTATGTATCTATGTGTGTATCCATCTCTCTATCATCTATGCCTCTTTCTATATTTTTACATAAATGTAACCACAGGTGTACTTTAAAATTTCTGTTGACTTTAATTTATATGTGTGTATATGTATATATAGAAAATGCAGCTATTTTTTTTTTTTTTTTTTGCTTGTCTCTCCATCCTTTTTTCCAAACCAATCCTCCCTCTGCCAGAAGTAATCAATGTGAACAACCTGGTATTTATCCTTCCATATATTTCTGTTTTCCTCTGTATATTTTTTCCTTCTCATGAAATTGTATATATATATAAATACACATAATTACATAATTGATCAGTCAATAGGTGTTATTTTTATTTTATAATAATGAAATCACATTATGTTTACTTCTTTACATAACATTTTACCAAAATCCCTCCGAGACAACTGGTACAGCTCTAACTAGTTATTTTAAAAGGGTATATATTATTCCGTAGTAAAGATGAACCACAATTTATTTAGCCATTGATCCTATTAATAGTCATTCATCCTACTCCCAACCAACTTCAGTTTTGAGCTATTACAAATAATGTCATTTCACATATACCTCTAAATACTGTTGATTTTATTTCTACAGGATAGATTATAAGAAGTAGAATTCTTGGTTGAAGCACATATGTATATTTTAATTTTAATTATAAAAATTAAAATTTCTGGTAGGATTTACTTTTTTAAAGTTTGCCATTCTGATGGGTGCAAAGTGATATCTCATTACTAAAATACTTCAATATGCATTTCCTCAATTAGCATTTTGAAAAAAACATATATATTCACCATTTGGATTCATTCTTCTGTAAATTGCCTACTAATGTTTTGCCTGTTTTTCCATAGTGGGCAGGGGTCATACTCGAAGATGGTGTCAATGATCCCTGCCTCATGACATTCATGCCCTTGTGTAAACTTCTCCCTTTAAATGTGGGCAGGATTTAGTTATTAGCTTCTAACAAATAGAATACAAAAGAAGTAATGGGATGTCACTTCCAAGATAAGGTTATAAAAAGGCTTCAGACTTTCTTCTTGCGTGGTGTCTCTTGCTTGCTTCCTGATGTTTACCCTGTGGGAAGTCAGCTGCAGTGTCATGAGGCAGCCCTATAGAGATGCCCAAGTAGCAGCAAGGGAATGAAGCCTGCCAAAGCCACGTGAGTGAGCTTGAAAGCAGACTCCCCTCCCTAATTGAGACTTCATGAGTCTATAAGTGCCGACAGTTTATTGCAACTTAATGGGAGATCTAGAGAAAGAGGAAGCTAGTTAAGGCACTCCTCAATGTCTGACACAGAAATTGTGAGGAAATGAATGTTTGTTAATTTAAGCTCTTAAATTTTGGTGGCAATTTGTTGTGCAGCAATAGATAACTACTACATGTAAGATTCTTATATTTTTCTCATTGGTTTATAACTGCTACACTATGATTATTTACCTACAACCTTTCATATTCTTTGCAGATTTTTTTCCAACTCCTACATGTGCATATTGGCTTTATTTATGCTCTCTTCTGCTATATAACTTAAGTTTGCGTAGTCAAGTATGTCCTTTCTTCCCCCTTTTTCAATCTTTTGGCCTACCATGAGGTAAATACATGAAATTATAAATTTTTTCTATGATTTTTATTGTTTTATAGTTTACACTTAAATCTTTAATTTGTATGGAATTTATTTTATGAAGCATTATTTATATGTAACATCTCCCAAGAAATCCTCTAAGTCTGTAAGCTTTTTCTTTACAATTTCTAGGTCTTTGTATTTTTGCTCTGAGTTTTGAGCCTACTCCTCTACTTAATCTCTCAGGACTTTATTCAAGTCTCATCAGTAACATGTTCATCTTTAATTTATGTATTCAATTTACGTATTATTGTGTTTTAAAATTCAATAGCCGTATTTTCTATTTGGGTTCTTTTTTTCTAATGTTATAATTGAATCATTTTATGTACACTTACAGTTTGTTTTGTGGTGGGCAAATTCATCAAACTCCATCTGCAGTTTTGTTTTACTAGGAACTGCCTACTCTGGGTGTTCTGCTTCTTCTTTCCCTCAGGCTGCTGGTCCCTGAGGAGCATTGTAATTATTACTTGCCAGCGTATTGTTCTCCTTACCCTTTGGTGCCAGCTTAACTTCTGGCTGCCTTGTGTGGTGGCAGCTCCCCACATGATGGAAGGTTTTGTATCCACATCTGTAAGCTTGTGGTGTTCTGCCAGTGAATGCTGGTCTCCTTCAGGGCAGCAAATAGAAGCCTCTCCATTCCTAGTCATCTCTACAGCCGAAGTTTGGACTTGCTGTCTCAGTGGTAGGAAGAACTCAGTTTGGTAACTCTTGGCTTCTCTTAGTTCTGGACAACCTGCCTGCCATTACCACTTTTCTCCCTAGGGTACATAGATTTCTTGTACCTGCAGATGTGACCTACCTGCTGAGCCCAGCAGCTGCTCAGCTCTGGAGAAGTAGTTGATATTCTAGTTAGAGCTGGAGAAAGATCACAACAATAATGCATGTCAGATGTCTTCTTCCCAGCTTCTCTCTTGACTCCAATCCTAACTCGCCATGATATGATTTTATGCAGTTTTGGCTGTATAGTCTATATTAATGAGGTATTCAAGATTATAAAATTGACATTGTTCAAGATAAGCATAAGAACTAATCAAGATACATAATTTGCAACCCAAAACTTGGCAAATTATAAATGCCAAGTGTATATTTCATTGAAATGGAGAAGGGAGTCCAGACGTTTGGGAATTAGAACTGAAAATCTTAGACTTCCTTTTCAAATTTAAATTATAGTATTTCCTAAAGTAATGTGACTTTTTGGGGGGTTGGATTTTATTCTTCTTTTAGTCATCTACAAGGGCTTTTAATGAGCATGTTTAAAGAAAAGAAATACTGAAACAAAATGTAAGGTAACTTGTCCAAGAAGTTTGAGGATAAACAAGTGATAAGATTTCCATGAATCAATTACAAAATGACAAGGAACAATGAAGCAAACTTCAAACTTTAACTGAAGATGAACTTTGAGGAAAGTAATTGTTGGTTAGTTACTCTTTCAATTGGCAATTTAATTGAGATGGAATATTTCATCAACAAATTAATTATATCCTTTACTTTATATATATTTGATTCAGATTAATCCACTTATGAGTATTCTACCCATAAATATAAAATGACCTATTAGACTAATGATATGCAAATTTGTATGTAGGTTAATTCTATGGTTATCAATGCAATATAATTGTACAAGGATCACAATTAGTAAATGTGACAAATATTATGGTGCATTTCCCAATTAAAATAATTTTAAAACAATCATGAAAATCATGAATTAAGGAAAACCCAGATTGTCAAAGTCAATTTGCTCAGTAGGTAATCCTCTAGGCTAGAGGATTATGTGGGACAAGGTGATGCTCTGGCTCATGGAATAAATTGGGACTTGAGACTCAGGAAACAAAACAACAGAGAAATGCTGCTTCTATAAATGAACTTCCTCTTGCAGATCTACACAAATAGAAAATATTCCAAAGTAGTTTAAGTTGGCAGTTTAGGGGTTACCATCAAGGAAATGGTAGCTAACGTTGTATTTTAAATAGAGAAAATTGGGTCTCATAAATTCTGCTATATTGTAGCGATGCCCACCGTTGTTTTATCTTCTTGATGTCTTGGCATTTTTATGAATATGTACAGTCCTTCTTTGTCTCTTGTAACAATATTTCACCTAAGGTCTACTTTGTCTGATGTTAGTATAGCCACTCCTGCTCTCTTTGATTACTATTTGCATGGAATATCTTTCTACATCCTTTCACTTTCAACATATTTGTATCTTTGGATTTAAAGTGAGCCTCTTTAACTACCAGATATTTAGAATATGCTTTTTTTTTAACCCATTATGCCAATTCCTGCCTTTTAATTGGTGAGTTTATTTAATATAAAATTAAATAAAATTTTATAAAATATTAAATATAAAATCCTTTATATTTAAAAGGATTACTTATAAGGAAGGATTTACTTCTTCCCTTTTTTACTTTGTTTTTCACTTGTCTTATATGTTCTTTGTTCTTCAGTACCTCTATTACTGTCTTCTTTTCTGTTTATTTGAATTTTTCTAGTGTTTTAATTCCCTCCTCACTTCTTTTTCTGCATTTTTTTTTTTTTGTTATTTTCTTAGTGACTACTCTTGAGAATACAATTAACATCCTAAAATATAACATTTTGGTTTGAATTGATGTCAACTTAGCTTCAGTAGTATATAAAAACTCTGCTTCTTTACAGTTTTGTCCTGCATCATTTTATGTTTTTGCCACAAATTACATCTTTTTTACATCTGTGTCCATTAACATAGATTTATAATTATTATTTTATGCATTTTTATTTTAAATCATGTAGAAAAAAATAAGAGTTGCAAACCAAATATAAAATAATACTGGCTTTAATATTTACCTATGAAGTTACCTTTACTGATGATTTTTATTTCTTTGTATGCCTTTGAGTTACTGTCTAATGTCTTTTAATTTCAGCCTGAAAAGCTCCCTTTAACATTTCTCATAGGGAACATCTACTATTGATGAACTCCTTTGGCTTCTGTTTTTTTTTTTTTTAATTTTTTGTTTATTGCAGTAACATTGGTTTATAACATTGTATAAATTTCAGGTGTACATCATTATACTTCTATTTCTGCATAGATTACATCATGTTCACCACCAAAATACTAATTACAACCCATCACCACACACATGTGCCCAATTATCCCTTTTGCCCTCCTCCCTCCCCTCTTCCCCTCTGGTAACCACCAATCCAATCTCTGTCTCTATGTGTTTGTTTATTGTTGTTATTATCTACTACTTAATGGAGGAAATCATACGGTATTTGACCTTCTCCCTCTGACTTATTTCACTTTGCATAATACCCTCAATGTCCATCCATGTTGTCACAAATGGCTGGATTTCATCGTTTCTTATGGCTGAGTAGTATTCCATTGTGTATATATACCACATCTTCTTGATCCATTCGTCCCTTGATGGGCACTTAGGTTGCTTCCAAGTCTTGGCTATTGTGAATAATGCTGCAATGAACACAGGGGTGCATGTATCTTTACGCATTGGTGTTTTCAAGTTCTTTGGATAAATACCCAGCAGTGGAATAGCTGGATCATATGGTAGTTCTATCCTTGATTTTTTGAGGAATCTCCATACTGTTTTGCATAGTGGCTGCACCAGTTTGCACTCCCACCAGCAGTGTATGAGAGTTCCCTTCTCTCCACATCCTCTCCAACACTTGTTGTTTCCTGTCTTGTTAATTATAGCCATTCTGACGGGCGTGAGGTGATATCTCATTGTAGTTTTGATTTGCATTTCATAAAGAACTCATGCATCTCAACAACAAAAAAACTAACAACCTAATTAAAAAATGGGCGAAAGACCTGAACAGACATTTCTCCAAAGAAGATATACAGATAGCCAACAGACACATGAAAAGATGTTCAAAATCATTAGCTATCAGGGAAATGCAAATCAAAACTACAATGAGATATCACCTTTGGCTTCTGTTTATCTGGGAATGTCTTAATTTCTCCTTCATTTTTCAAGAATAGTTTTGCCAGACATAGAATTCTTGGTTGACAGGTTTGTTTTCTTTCAGCCCTTTAATATGTCATTGCCCTGCTTGCAGGCCTCCATGGTTTCCGATGAGAAATTGGCTGTTAGACTTATTGAGGATCCCTTGTACAAGACAAGTCACATCTTTCCCTTGATGCTTTCAAGAATCTCTCTTTGTCTTTCAGCAATTTGATTATAATGTGTCTCTATGTGGATCTTTTTGTATTTCTCCTAGAGTGGTAGAACTTCTTGGATGTGTAGATTCATATTTTTCACCAAATTGGGCATGTTTTCAGCCATTATTTCTTCAAATATTCTTTCTGTCTCTTTCTCTCTCTCTTGTCCTTCTGGGACTCCCATATTGTGTGTACTGATGTACTTGATGGTGCTCCACTGGTATTTTAAGATCTGATCATTTTTCTTCATTTTTTTTTTTTTCTGTTCATCAGACTAGATCATTTCAGTTGACATATCTTCAAGTTCTTCTTCCTGTTCAAATCTGTGTTGAACCCCTCTATTGAATTTTACATTTCAGCTATTGCACTTTATACCCCAGAATTTCTATTTGAATCCTATTTATAATGCTTATCTCTTTGTTAATATTCTTTATTTGTTGCAACATCATTCTCTTGGTTTCCTTTTCTTGTTTGTCCATGGGTCTTGAACTCTTTGAGCATGTTGAAGACAGTTGATTTAAAGGCTTTGTCTAGTATGTTCAACCTTTGGGTTTCCTCAGGTATGGTTTCTGCCAAATTCTTTTTATCCTGTGAGTAAGCCCTACTTTCCTATGTTTTTATATGTTATAAATTTTGGTTGAGAACTGGACATTTTGCATATTATAATGCGTAACTCTGAAAATAAGTTTCTACTCCCTTCCCAGAGTTTGCTGTTGGGACCTGTGGACTGCAGCTGTCCATTTGTTCAGTAATGTTTCCAAACTGCTCCAGCAAAGACTATGTTCTTTGTCATGTGTGGTCACTGAAGTCTCTGTCCTAGTATCTCAGCAGTCTGCCAGTGACCTGACAGGGATTTCCTTAAATGCCAAAATTTAGCAGCTCCTTTGTTCATTAAACGCTCCCTGGTTGTTGTAAGATTTTGTGTTAGTATTCCGAGTTTCAAAAGAGTTGATTCTGAAAGTTTTTGCCAGCTTAATGGTTGTTTTCACAGAGGATGGCTCTATGGAACTCCTTACTTCGCCACTTTTGATGTTGTTACTTCTCGTCAACAGTTATTTTATTCACTCTGGGGAAAGTTAAATAAGTGCTAGGATTTTATTTCCTCATATCCTCTAGGTTTCTTGCTGTATAAGTTTTCAGAAACTTTTTCTCTTATGATTTCCATGAACATAGGCTCAAGATCAACATGTAGATGTGAAATAAAAGTCGATGTTTTGGACTCTGTAAAGCTATTGTTTCTTCTATAGATTTACTATTTAAGCTCATTAAAAATAATTTAAAGAAAATTGTCACTTTAAAATTAAGTTTAAAAATGTCATATCTTTTACTAACAAAAACACAATTTGGAATCATCATGGGAATAGCCCTTTGGGTGATTTTTTTTCTCCTTGTTTTGAGAATTTTATGGTCTTAAAGAGTTTTAGACGAGTTTTATTAAATTCTTCATTCATTTATCAAATTTATTTGTTTCCAATAATTGATTTTAGTAATACAAATTATTTTATTTGTTGCTGACATTCCAATAGTCTTAACGATTATGGAGTTAAAAACTTTACTTTCTCTCTATAAACTGTCGTTCTATAATTCTATTTATGTAACTAAAGACAGGCTCACATGTTTGTCAAAATTAAAGGTTTTTCACATCTCACAGAAATTATGAGGTTTATGATAAAAGTTCCTTTTCTAAAGAAAAATGTTCAAATATAATCCATAGTATATATTGATATCATACTACTTGATAAAAATTGTGTAACATTTATAAAAGGTGAGTTTAAATCTATATAAGAAAATACTTAAATCTTTGTTTATTTTCTATCATAAAAATGCGTTAGGGAGAGCTAATTTAATTTCAAATAGTTGAATTTATTTTATTTTTATACGCATCTATTATGTTATATTTAAATATGAAAATATGATAATGATGAATAAACTGGCATGAAATATTCTGCTGGTGCTTTTGAATAGTGTATCTTTAACGTGGCAACTCTTAATAGTTAAAGGAACTTTGACAGTTAAGTAATCCCTTCACCACTTAAGTACAACAGGATTTTATTATTAAGTACACTGCCTGGAAATGGTGTGCTTTTTTTATTCACATTATAAACAGTTTTGTTAGATTGGTAATCCTGCTTGTCAGATTTGTTCACTGTTTGATATTAATCAGTAGGTTTATAAAAGGTAGAGCACTGGACAGAAATGAACAGAAAATACATTATAAATAATGTTTCCATAAATCACAGGAAGTCAGGCATCTCTAACTCTGAGGTGTACAGAATATTTTGACATTTCGTGGGTGGTTTGATAGCTAGCTACTAAACCAAAAGTTTAATAGCAGAGCTACTGTCCATTTCATTATATGACTATAGAACTGGCTCTTCCAGTATAAATTTGCTAAAAGTTCATGGGATATCTTTTTTTTTTTTTTGAGTATTTAATGCTTAACTTGTTAAAGTTTGTATCCTTCTAGAATATGCACAATAAAAATGCTGTGATTATATCATGAATTACATAATTTTAAGTCATGAGCAGTTATACTGCATATGTTCTCATCTTTAAATTTCTTTCTTTACTTCAGAAAACTTTCAGATATCACTTTACCTAAATATTCCACTGTGTAATCAAAAGTTTTATTCACCAAAATATGACTTGCTTCTTTAACTTGCAAACGTTGGGATTGATTTGGAGGTAGTTAAAATTTTTTAGGAACTCCAGGGTTTAGAATATTTATCCAGGAGGCTGTTACAAGGAGGTCATTTAATTAACAACTAGTTAGCATAAAATGATGGAAAATGACTCATGATAATTAGGTATAATTCCTGGGTGAAAATATAGGTATCTTTGTTAGTTTTTCAAATAGGTCTTCATTTCCAAAACATGTAGATTGCAGAAATAGAATATATAGATATTTTCTAAAATCTATTTGGCCTAAGGTGTACTTTGACTTCTCAATGTTCACTGGCTTTTTCCAAGCCTTCCACTTTCCTCATGACTATCTGTTCCTCATGTTCACAGTTTCAAGGGGCTGGAAAATTTTAAATGTTCACCATGCTAAGCCAGTGTTTCCAAGTTGCACAAGAATATTGTTTGGTTCTGAATTTTCTCCTCTTCACTCTCGTTTCCTTCTTCTGCCCCTGAATCTTGATATTTTCCTCCCAGATGAGACTTTTCTGTGCAGTGGCATTGACCAGATTTCAGCAATTGCTAGAGGGCAGTGGGGAACCCAGAGAGACAAGAAGAACAAGATAAGAAATAATGAGGTCTATTTCTACCAGGAGGTGAAACTGGTTAGTCCTGGGTCTACAGCAGGACTGAATTCCTTAATCCATTGTTTAATATCTGTTACAATCCTTATATTACTGGCATATAGACATGCATGAGATGCAGTCTTTCAAGACTTCCACACCAGCAACCCTTTCACTTTTCAGAGACAGAGAACTGAAGAATTCTTCCTAACAGTCTTTATTTACATTGTATTTTCTTTGGTTTTCTTTTTATGAGTGTGTGATTACTGGTAAAAATTCAGCCAAGCAACAGGTATTTCAGAGTGTTCAGGTGTGGTAGTTTCATGAACATGCAAACTCAGAGTCAGGAGTTGGGAGGCCTGCATTTCAGGGTGCATTTGGACCATGGCAGCAGAATGGATTCAGATACATTATGGAGTTGATCACATATATGATGAATTGTAGGCAGAAAACCTGGCTTCTGGTCATGGATCCACCATTACCTATGTGTACTGCACAAGTCTCTAAAACTTCTGGGCCACAAGTTTTTATTATTAAAAAATGGTTAAATTCTATGGTTTCTTAGTCCTTTTTTTCTTTAATAGCTATATGATGACACTGAATGTGATATGTCTTCACAGTAGATGCCAATAAAAGGAGAAGCTAAACTATGAAAAGCGGGGAGAAGAGGCAGGAAGCAACTCTTCTTTTATTGAAAAAACATGTCACATATTATGCATAATGATAGAAAGGGGAATAAAGAAAATAATAGACCAATTACTTTTCGTAGTGAGCAAATGTTTGCAGTTTTTAAGTTTCTTCCTGATTTACAGGACATCTTTTATAGGCTTTATGTATGACATGAAACTCCTTAGAAATATAACAATTTAGTTTGCCTTTCTTTTGGTATTACTTTTGTAAGATCAAGAATATTATTGATTTTAATCCATTCCCGGACATTTTTATTTAGAGGTTTAAAAAGTACACTGAAGTATTATCTGGGGTAGACTCGTTTTTAGGAGAAACCGTAAACACGGAGAAACCATAATCCTGGTGTAATGTAGGAATCTAATTAAGACTAATGAGGCAACATTAAATTTAATGTATGATGCATTTTATATGTCTCACCATCAGAGCTGCAGCAAGCTGTTCATCTGAGTCGATCTTTGGTGACTATCCCCCTACAGGCATTCTTCAGCAATCTGGGTTTAGGCCACAGTGCTGGGTTTGCAGAGAAGCCAACACAAAAGCAACCCTGAAAAGTAAGGGTACAGTCAGAATCATCTGCTGATGGACTCAGCTGGTCAATAAATTCAGATATGTTTGCCCTGTGGAAAAAGTTCTCCTAATTTGGGAGGTCTGACTGTTGAATTTAGGGACATCAAGACTCATGGTTGATGACCAAAGAAATGAGTCCAATAGAGAAGAGAAGCAGGACAGAGCAAGTAGAAGAGAGAAGAACAGGAGGTGATGGTTTCACTGGATTCCTAAGATTTAGGGCCGTTACTGATGCAGAGGAATTGAGGAGGGTCTGAGAAGAATCTTTCATGCTGGAATTTTACTAGAGGTTAGCTGATGTGACTATAGGCACAAGAAAAGGGGAACTGGTTCCCAGGAATCTGGAATTAAGAGAGTTTCACATCACATGATAAACATTTACAATAATATCTAGCACAAAAATGAAAATAGCTGATGTTTAATGTGGGTTTTGTATGTCCTGGGCAGTGTTTTAAGTGCTTAACGCATATTATTCATTTAGTTCTTACAATAACCCCATGAGGTAGCCATGATTATCGTCCCCATTTTACTTGACAGAAAACTGAAGCAGAAAGAGATTAAGTAAGTAGTTACACAGTCAGTTAGTGGCCGAGTAGTGTTAGAACAGAGGAATCTGAATCATATCTGGAACCTCTAACTCTAGGGAAATGGGTTTATATTTTCATACAAGCCCACATGTGCTAAGATCGGGCCTATACCCTGTGTTGCAAAAGAACAGTTCCTTTACTTATTTTAAGTTTTAAAATTAAAATATCTGTTGTAATTTGGCTCCTTATACAGAAACCTGAAGTTCTCTGAGCTTGGGTCATGCTGCCCTGAAACTTTTATAAATGGTTTATAAAATTGCAACCTTTCTCGATGTGGAATGTTCCTGTTTTACAGAGTAATGGTTTATCCTTGCTAATTGTTTCTGTGCTGACATACATGCTTTGTACAAATTTTCTGAAACTTTGAATTCATAGCCTTTTGGATCCTGCTGGTCCCAGGGGACAGTGGTTCAGATTTGTTGTTACATGGTTCAGGCCGAGGACAAACCATGTATATCCATAGAAGGCCATGGCCCAAACTCACTGACTCACCAACTGACTGACTAGCGAACGATATGAAGTTCAGCATTGTGGGAATTATAGGTTGATGCTCAAAAGGGGAAGAGAAACTACTATTTGCTGCTTTCCATTGTTTCTTGTCTATCTTAATTCCTTATATTCTTTCCTTTTCTGTTGGCCCAACATTGCTACAGAAATTACAACTTTAGAATTAGTAAGTAACAGAGTTGAAGGTTAAACCCAGGCAGTGAGGCTCTGGCACCCCCATTCTTTCCTATTCACTGCACTGCCTGTTAGCCTGAGGGTTACTTTCCTTTGATAAACTTCAAAAATTTCCCTCTCAATGGCTTTGGTAACGATTAAGCTAGAAATTTTATACATGCGAGGCAAACTGAAAAACGTGGTCAGCTTGAGGGTGAACGAATCTTCTCCAGACAGAACGACATGTTCATGGAGTTCTAGGTCACAGTATTCAATGAAGTGTGTATATAGAGGATAAGAGCCAATGCTAAAGTGGCTGTGAATTATGGAATAGCTTAGACGTGTACAGTTCGATTTAGAACGTATGACGAAAGATCTTTTCTTTATGACTTCTGTAGCTATAAGCATTTGTACACTATGGTGACAATGTGGAAAACTCTGAATCAGTCGGTCAATTCATTTTCTGCATGCTAATGCAAAACTAGAAAGATGAACCACTTTGCTAAAAAAACACAAATAAGTTCTAAAGTATCTCGTCATAATCAGGTATAGGTTACCTGCTTGTCCTTTCAAGCTAGTGCTTAAATGATTGGTGGTTCCACAAAGGTTTCTTAAATGACATCCATCCTCCCTCCTTTTCTGGATTGATGATTTCATTAAACGCCATTCTCCAATTCTTCTTTTGCTTTCTCTGCTTTAATGTGGTCTATGGGGTTCATTAGATCCAGCGTGGTAATGGCATCAGCTAGGTTTAAGTTTCATTGCAGCTGAACCTCACCATTGCTAATCACTTAGCTAACACATGCCAATATCATGGTACCTAATGAATCCTTCTGCAGTGACTGCTTTATATTCCCATATCTCCCCCTCTCCAAGACCAAAAGAACATTGACTATCTGTATGAACTGCGGGACGGTGGGAGCCTCTCTTAGACGACAACATACACACTTGGTTCAGAAGCTTTCAGCTTTGTTGAGTATTTTCAGTGATCCATTTTCATCCCCTCCTTTCCTCCCAATCCAGTTAATATGGTTGTCACATGGGGCAAAAATCAGGGGCTTGCATATCCAGAATAGTATAGACTTTTTACATTTACTGCTCAATTTTTGCATCCAACGTTGTGTAGGCCTTGAAGTGGCATAGTTTAGAGGAATCTTAATTTGCTTTCTGCAATCTCATTGCTCCCTGGGGACACTGAGTGAGTCCAAGAGTGAGTGGGAAAACATTGTAGATATATAAAACAATATATTGCTCTTCAGAATTTTTGTTATTTTGAGATAATTTTGATCTGTATATCTTATTTTTGTTTCTTTTGATATCTGAAACCTGAATAAAAGCCACCAACCGATTTCTTTCTCTCTCCCTTTTCTCTTAATGTCATTACAAAGAGAAAGATGAGGGCCTAACATTGAGGGGCTGCTGGCTTTTGGGGGGGCGGGCAGCAGCACAGTGTGATGGCAGAGAGTCATTCTGCTTCAAGGAAGATACTGCCCAATTTTTTAAACTTAATAGGATTAGTCATGGGAACTATTTTTAGCAGAAGTTCAACTTTATCCATGTATTTTAATGTGGGAAAATTGTGTCCTTTTCCCTCTGCTAATGTTTGATGTATTCCAGCCCTCCTGTGAGCGTGTTTGAGTATCTTAGGGGATCTGGAGTGGAGGAGAACTTCCTCTCGGATTCTCTCTGTTTTCTTTCGTGAAAATGACATTCCAAAGCTGTTTCACTTTCTGACAGGAAATGGAGCCTTGCCAAAAATGATTAAAGTCCAAGAAAGCATAACAGTTCCAAAGCTGCAGCCGTTCTTTAGGAGTCCTGAGTTTGACATGGTGTCAAACAAATGTGAAATATTGTTTAATAAATTTGAATAATACAGAGATAGGAAAAAATCATTCTTGGCTTATAACAGCAATGGTTTGAATTAAGTATGTAAAAGACTACCTATGTCTAATAAATTGAAATAAATATGTAAATACACTTGTGTGAAGTTAGCCCAGCCTATGACTTTATTACATTGTACTAGTTATATGTGTAAGACAAACATCTTATTTTAAATACGTGTAAGTTTAAAAGTGTATATATTTCTGCAGTGTTTAAGAGAAGTGACTCTAGCTTGTGCAATCGAACCCGTGCATAATAGATATATTTTTTAAATTTTATAATTAATTCAATATATTCATCAATAAAATCACTTAGACCAAAATACTTTTGCTAAAAAGACCTTAATAATAATTGAAAACATTAGGCAATAACTGAAATAATAAGCCCAAAGTCTTTTTATATCATAGCAGCCTCAATTACTTCATTGACAACCCTAGTTAAATTGTTTTACTTTTCTACCAAAGAATTATGCATTTATGTAGATAACTAGGTGCTCCCCGTTCCCCGAAATAAAACCAGGAAAAAAAAAGAATCTATCTCAAGTCAATAAAATATACCACTTCTCTGAATAAAGAAAATCCTTCAGTTAAAAACTTATATAAAACATGGTTTTCTTGAACTCCTTTGAAAGACAATTATCATTAAAATAAACTAATTTTATTGCTTATTCCTTTCACTCTTTGGGGGACATATTTGGAATATGTATATGTTTTTAGTGTAAAAAGCTTAACCTTTTCTATATCCGCTGACATTTGATGAATACTAGGATTCACGACCACTTTTTAGACAAGTTAAATTGATTAGGGAAGTCATTCAATGTCATTGAGTACCATTTGTCACTTTATAAACAGCTACAATCTGCTGCCTATGAATGCAGAAGGACCGCCAGATAAATCACATCAAATGGTGGGAGTAGAGAGTATCCCTTCATCTATAATTGGTACAGCCTCTCCTGTCACATTTGCTCATTCTCGTGATTCTGGTGTGGATTGACACAGACATGGAAAGGGCAGCCACTGTCAAAGACGTTAGAGAGTCTACGTTTCGGTGATGTACGTGCTAATAGATATCCATCATAATATTACATTAACGTCACCCATGTATCAAACGTACAACTTAACCATCTAGATATCTGATGATGTACTCGTCCGGCTCTGTTCTAACAGGAGATAAGCTCTTTGGCTTTGAAGGGAAATTGATGGATATCACAGGAAATGTCATGATTAACAGATATATAAGAAAATAACACAAATGTAGCTTGCACGTGCTGTTTCACTGGACACAATATAAAGCTTTATAGTTTAATTTCAGTCACTTTTCATAAAATATGATCAATCAATATACTATGTTTTTGCTGATTTCAAAACGTCTTTCATTCTAAGAATTGCTTTTTTTGTCAAACAAAAAATGTCTGCTAGTACAGTTAATGCTTTATCTTATGTCCTTGGTTTTTAGGCTTTAATGAAAATCTGCTTTCTAAGGGTCAAAACCCTTTCACCTTGCAATATCTGTGTGTGTGTTGTGTTTGTGTACATAAGTACACACACAGAGGCTTTTGTATATATTACACCAAACTGCCACACTAACATTAAAAATTAACAGAAATTAATGAAGACAATATACTTCCATAGTGTCAAGTCTTTAAACACTGTAGCCTCCAGGGAGATGGAAATGAACTTTAGTTATTGCTGAAACATCTCTAATATATTGTATTCCACTCTGCAGAGATAATGGCCAAGTCTACATGACAAACTGGAAAATTCAGTATTACATTAGAACAGCTTTGTTTCATTAGATTTTTTCCATTTGCCAAGAGCTTTGCATATATTATCCCATTCAATTTCAAAGTAAGTGGGAGAGGTGGGTATTTTTATTCCCATTTTATAGATGAGGAAATGGGGGCACTGAGAAAACAAATGAGGTGCACAGTATCACTCAGAAAGGAAAAGAACTAAGGACCTTCTGGCTCCAAACCTCTTTACGCTATGATATGCCTGCAATCAAATGAGAACTCAAACAAATCTTTGAGAGCTGAACATGTAGTAATCACGCCAACAGAGAAAGAGGCCAATCAGGATCCTCTGAAAACTTGCCCCTTTTCTGAAGTACCACATTACTTGACTCTGGGAGCAGAGGGGTCTGCAGAAATGGAGCATTCTCCATGAAAACTCTGGCATGTGCTTGCAATACTCTTAGCTTCACCCTGGCATCCAAGATGAAAAGCCTCTCTAGGTGGAAAGTGTGTAGATGTGGGACTGTTGGAAGGGGTACATGAAGATGCTATTTACTACAAGTACTGAAACAAGTCAGTCATTCAAATGAAAGATTCTAATTTTACTATTTAATTAGCCAAAATCCTCCATAATTTTTTGGCCTTCTATGAGGAAAACAGCCCTTGGGAAAATTCAGGGGCATTTTCCTTACCAGTGAATGGAACTCACAAATAACTGTGTGAACTTTCCAAAGGGTCTGCCTTGTCCCTTAGGAAGAGTTGGATTCAACTGGGGACCTGGAGAGGTGTATACCACTAGAAATGAGTTGTTGCAACTTTTTCCAAAAGATTCAAAACTAGAAAACATGATTTTTCTGTAGGTTGATTCCATTCAATTCCATTAGATATGTTTGTTGACATGGAATTTGTTTTAAAAAGGTATAGTAAACCTACTGTTCTTTTCTGATGGTTAAAAGGCAACACATGAATTTATTTGAAAATAGGTCTGGACAAATAAATGGCAAAAAGCAATTCTGGTTATTTGATCTAAGTTACAAAAAATGGCATTTTCCTATTGATAAACAGCACAGAACTGACCGATATCCAAAGCAGGCAGCTTTCATGGGACCGTGCTCATTGTCAACAAATGTTGGGAAAAGGTCAACGGTTAATTAAATAATCCATCACCTCAGGATAGAGAGTAGTTTTCAACTCTGACAATCAGTGACAGAAATATTAAAAGGTCAAAAAATGAGTTACAATATATTCTGTTTTGTTATTATGTATTATAAAGATGTGACTCTATTAAAGAAGTAGAGGATAGAAAAGGTTCATGTCCTTCTAGAAACGTGCTTCCTGAACAAATACATTTTGGATTATTTACTGATATAAATACTGTGAATTCTCCTGGAACCAGAAGCTTCTTTTGATTTTTGTTTGTTTTGAAAAAAATACGTTTTTGATAGAGAATATTTTGTCTCCATACTTGAAAAACCACGTGTTGGAGGTGGAGTCGGGGTTGGGGGAGAAGCTTCTTTTTTGGGAATTACTTTCACTGGGGCCTGGTAATTTCAAACTGCTATTTGCTCTATCAAAGAACATCTTTGCCAACGTGGTAGCTTTCAACTGCTGACTGTATTTTCTTCCCATGCTGGATAACTCTACCACTCTCAAAGAAGAGGAACATCTCCAATTTCCTTACATCAAGTCTAGAATAACGCTTATGTAAATTAAAAGTGCTACACAAACTTGATATATCGATTTGACCTAATTTCCTTTTGCCAGGATTTGCATTTTTAGTTTTTGTTTTTTCTTTTTCAGTGGGAATTATTATTTAATTTGGGCTGCCTTATCTAGCAAAAATTCTTTCTCCATCATCCTCCCTTATTCCTTCTTCCTGCCCCAGAGTACCATTGATTCATTCTGAGTTTTCAAGTCCCCAGTGTAAGCATTTCTTTTTGTCTGTGCTATAGGTTGATGAAAAGAAAGACCACTCGTTTTAGTCTTTCCATCAGCCTTTCTCCTTTACCTCTTGGGGCCAAAATATGGAACACAGACAACGAGAAAAGGTGCCCCAGAATAACCGCTTTCCAGGAAGCCATAAATCATGTGTGATTAAAGTAATTGGCAACAATAGAAAGAAAACATGTTCCTGTGCTTTGGCTCTTTGGTTTTGCATATGAGAGGAAACTGGTCACCGTTGAGATCACCACAGGTTTAGGGGAGATGATGCTTTATGTGAATGGAAAAATGAAGCCTCTTACTTCTCCCTCGAGAATGTGGGCTTGGCGAGCGATATTATATGGCCACGTCACTCTGCTGAAATGTTCATTTATATAGCTCCTAGACGAGGGGTGCGTCACTGGGGACTTTGACCCATGACTGTACACAGCTTTACCCCCTTGCTGTCTGGGTGATCGTTGCTGTTTCGAATATGGCCAAGTGTTATATGATTATTTTATCTCTTACTGTAAAGCGTTTTGAGAGACTTTGTATGAGAGGCAATATAAAAATAAATTGAATTGAACTATGGCTTCACCTCCCCACTTTTTAGTGCTGAAATCTTTAGAGCAAAAAGTGCAGTGCTGTGACAAAGGACAAGATTAAGACGGTGTCAGGGAAATGGTCAGCTCTGGAGAGCCCTGACCCTCAAGGAGGGTGTGTGTGTGTGTGTGTGTGTGTGTGTATGTGTATGTGTATTTTGGTTGTTACCGCACTTCTCTATGTGCTAGTTTAAAGCCTCACCACAACTAGAGAAAATCATATTTGTGTTCTTATTAAGTTACTTACTTAGAGTCACAAGATACCCAGAATCTACTTTCAGTTAATGCATTTCTACAAAGACAAGAAGACTTCTTAATTAGACAAATATCTCTTTTACATAACACATCACGGTGCATTAAAAGCTGTCTGGTTAGCCTCTGAAAGGCCAAGGTCTGAACCACATCATATTACTTTCAGAATCCACAACTGCAATAATTTTTCTTTTAAAATAAAATAATCTTGGCTTAGGGTAATAGGTTTTTCCTGCAGAAATATGATTTTGTGTTTTATGACACCGCATCAATACATTATTTTAATAAATGGCTCTTGGTTCACCAGAAGTGCTGTATTTTGACAATATCAGCCAACCTTTTCATTTGTTTAAGCAGGAAAAGTAGGGTGCCAAAATAAAGCTACTCCAGAAGAACATCTCAAGAATGTTTATGAAAACTCCGTTATAGCTACATTTATTAGAGTTAAAGCATAGTACTAATTTGTCATGCAGAATTCCAGGGAAGTGAGTAATTTCTGTATTTCTCTAAATGCCAGAGTTTCATATTTTGAGGTAACAGTTTGCTTGTAAGTATGAACCTAGGCACAGAGACTGCAATGTGACAAAAGGTATCAGAGATTTGTCATAGGCAATAGTTATTGATTTGCTGCCATGCCATGGTATTTCTCACAAAAGTAAGTTGGGAAATGGAAAGACTTATCACATCAGGATCTCTGACAATGGGCCTGAATTTTTTTAATTCAAATTAGATGATTTACTAGGGGTTGGGAATGACTCCCCACTCTCCGTCCTCACAACACAGAGATTTCCCGAGCACACCTCATTCGTATCTCCATCAAGGCTCTCTGAGACCCTCAGTTTGTAGATGAGCATTTCAGTCCATGGAAGATCAGACGTATTTCAAAACTGTGACCACACTGACTGTTAAATTATCAAAATATAGAGAACAAATCTCTTCCTGTACTCAGAGTCTTTCTTGCTTATGAGGTTGCAGAGAGCTCTCTCATCTGTAGATTTCTTGTTTATTACTCCTTTTTATCTAAAGCTCTCAACAATATTTTTCCATAGTGAGTCACATTCTCCCAGGTATCCTGGGGATAAGCAGGAATATTACTATCTCCAGGCAGATCGTGGTGTCTCTGGGGCCTGAAAAAATGAGTGCTCCTTCAAAAGTACTTATTATCTTAGGATGGCACAGAGACGCTCTCAGTCACTCATTTCTGTGTTTATTCTTTGTGGGAGAGTTTGCTCTGGTTCAGAAGGGCCACTTTCCCACCCAGAGTTAAGATGGAAAAAATATATATATAATATATGCATGCATTAATGCATGCATTAGCGTTTCTTTCTCAAATAGCTCATTTCATAGAAAATGCAGTGGTACCTAATATATATAAATTATGTAGAAGTGGGAACTGATCTCAGGAACAAGACTGGTGGGAGAGATGTATTTTGCAATTTATCGAGTTATAGGTCCTAACACATTCTTACTTCCTCCCCGAGGTTGATTGAAGAATGTTTGTATCCTCCCAGAATTCATATGCTGAAGCCCTAATCCCCAGTGTGATGGGTATTTGGAGGTGGGGCCTTTGGGAGGTAATTACGTCATGAGGGTGGAGCCCTCACGAATGGGGTTAGTGCCCTTATAAGAAGAGACCTGTGAGAGATGATCTCTCTCTCCACCGTATGAAACCATAGTGAGAAGGTCATCTAGAAACTAGAAAGAGGGCTCTCACCAGAAGCTAATCGTGCTGGCATTCTGATCGTGGACTTCCAGCTTTCAGAACTGTGAGAAATAAATGTTTGCTTTTTAAACTACCCAGTCTATGGTATGTTATAGGAGCCTGAACTGGCTAAGACACCCTTGTCCCCGATTGTATTTATTTTCCATTTGGATCATGATACCATTTCCAAATGGATTAATCAATAGATAAAGTTACAGCCTGGGGCCTTGCTAGATCATCTTTCTTCTCTTTTTTCCTCTGTTGCACTTACCCCGTGTCTCCACAGCTACCATGCACACATCTGCTATACACCAGGACACAAGACCATTCACTTGTACTCAAATTTGCCAGGTGTTCCATGACTATGGGCCTCTACTCATGCTGATCGCTAAGACTGAAATCATTTTCACTATCTCTGAGTATTGAAAACCTACTCATCTTCAGGCCCTTCCGTGGTCCAAGTGGCAGAAATGAGCCTCAGTTTTCCATCCGCAAAATCGGGAATATATAACATCCCCTTTTCATGGTGATTATCACTATCAAGTGAGAGTGTGTGTTTGGTACTGTCTAATAAAATGCCCTGGTATTCTTTAATTAATCTCTTTTTCTCTGTGAGGTAGGAACATGTACCTAAAACACTCAGCCTTTTATTATGCATATATATAGAAGTATCTTTTCCTATGCTTTGTAGGCTTTGAGAAAATGTTGAGCATAATTTATGTCTATATAAATAAATAATACTTATGATATACTTAAGGCTCTAGACTTAGCGGGAACTTAATAAATATTTGTTAAAATGGCCTGTCCCAAATATTCAATGTCCCAAATGTTCCAATGTACATTCTTGGACCATTTGGAGCAGTACCAAATTGAACTTGAAATTAGTCCAATTCACCAAGTTTATTCTTACAGCAATGTACTCAACACAATCAATGATTCTAGTTGCCACCTTTGCACAGACTCTGCCAAAGAAGCATAGTATATGAAATACATCAATGTCATTTTTTGGTTCTGCATGATTTTTTTACAGCAATACAGTCCAATCCATGAGTTGATGTAAGCCTAGAAATGGAACTTCATTTACAGGATCTCCTGGTGCTTATAGATTCAACATTAATTGTTTCATTTATAGCAGTCTTGATGCTGGTTTTTCTGTATTTCAGATAGCAATGTGGTGAGCAAAAGGTTAAAACTACATAGCGTGAGGGACGCTTTACTTCAAGTGGCTTCTTCAATGCCAAATGTACCAATTATGGCCCAGAGGAAGAGAGAGGCAATTAAAATAGGTCACTTTGGTATTGCCACATGCCAGTTGACAGAGCATAATGTTATAGGCATGCAAAGGAATTGTAAAATGCAAGACTTTCAAAGTTGTGGTGAGCTCCTTTATCAGAATTTTAAGACTGGCTAGGATAAACTATCTTTGCTCATTAAAGAAGAGATGTGACACATTCCAAAAGACGAGTTGCATAGTTTCATGTTGTTTTCCATATTACTTAAGTGTCCTATTTGATAACAACTGACCAGATAGTGGAAAAGGAACAACTTTGTCTTTTCCAGAAATCTATCTAAAAATGACTCTTAAAGGGTTTTTTTTTTTTTTTTTTTTTTGGTATATTTACACACACTCCTATTTTTCCCCTCAGAGGAAGCCAGCCTCTTCAAAATGTGTGCGGAGAGCTAAACTCTTGTATTGGTAGCTTAGAGTCCAGCTCAGAAACCACATCCCACAAAGCACTGAGGGAGAGACTGGAGAATCCTTGTGATGCCATCTTTAGATTGAGATCACATGGCTCTGAATAAGCCTGCTCCAGAGCTAGTCATTTGCACTTCAAACACTTGTCAAATTAAGTTTCCCCAAACTGCATGTACCTCTCACCTCTGCCAATCAAACCCACAAGTTTAAAATGTATGGAAGGAAAAGAGCAACAAATCCTTCCAAAGATTCATTAGGTTCATATTTTGAAGCAAGAAATGGAAAAAAAAAATTCTTTTTTTTTTAAAGAAAGAGGTAAAGTTTGCCTCTCAGGCAAGGGATTTTCAAGTTCTCATATGTCTCAATGAAAGCCAACCTAATTAGTAGAAATCAGAGGTTTGTACTATAGACGTCCAAGTATAATGAGTTCTATTATGACAGATTGCAGTCGGTGAGATATATGCTATTCAATGGTATGTCTAGGAAAAAAAAATAAACAGGCTTCATTTCTTCATTAGAGGATGCTTATTTATAGTGCAATATATATCTACCTCCCCTGTAACATTAAAGTTGTGACTGCTTTTTAACTATAAAATTTGATATTGTTGTGGCAGCTGCACTATTCAAATGATAGCTGTGGTACAGCTGCTATCAGTGAGCGAGATTTACTGCTTCCCTACGTGGATAAAGACATGTGCATATTTACTTTTCATTTTACTGCCAGTGTCCTATATTTTAATGACACAAGGTGAGATAAAAGAACGTTATAATAAAGAAGTCCTTTAGTTCTACAAATACAAATGGCTCACTTCATACTAAACTTTGTTTTAACTTTATATAAATTCCCTGCCTTTTCCTTCAGTGAAGCCTAAATTGGTAGAGGTCTTCTACTCCTGCAAGTTCCCTTATATTCATTTTTGGCATTTCTTTCACACCAAAGGCACTGGATAGGAGGAAAAAGGGAATGGAGGGGAGTAGACAAGATGGGAGAATAGAGAAAAGAGGAGAGAGATGAACGAGTAACCTGAAGTCCTTCAAACAATTTTTGTGTGTGTGGTAACTAATTCCTGAAGGAAGTTGGTTGATTTGAAACTTGGGATTCAACTTCAAGTCAGTTTGGAAACACATTAACTTGCTGTTCAATAGGCAATAAAGAAAAGGGATAGAAAGTTGAAAGAAATTTTTTCCAACTGATTTTGTCTCTTGTTCTTTGTCTTAATATTGTCTTGAACCAATAACCTGGTGACAGATGGGCAGGATTCAGAGCTCATGGCAGTTCGGATCAGATCTGATAAGCATTCAAGTCTATTTGGTATTGAGACAGAGTTGGAAATCACATGAAGACAGGCTTTTTCAGAAAAGTCCCATTACTTGGTAGTTTCTGATGGGTTGAAAGTACTGCTAGAAGAGTCTTTGGAGTATTTGGGGATTTCATGATTGATATCAGGCAATATAGAGGTGCCCAATGCACTGTCTATAGTATTAATCACACTCTTTAAGATAGAAAAGTTTTCATCTGTTTTTCAGTTTCCTAAACTCCTGAACTACTGCATATACTTATATTCTTTCAATTTTTTATTTAGAAACTTGTGGATTTAAAATGCTATTTTAACTATTTCTATTTACACACTAATAAACCTGTGAAATTGGCAAATATACATGTCCTGTAGCGTATGAGATTTAAGGGGACATGCCTTGATTTTTCAATTATGAGAGAAGTATTTTATAGCTCTCAAAATTCTATCACATTAGAAAATAAATTGGCAATTCAAAAGCTGTTGAGTAAGCAGATCAGGTTATTTTACCTGTACTTACAGAACGAAAAGACAGATCTTTGTTGTCTGTTTCCTCTTTTGCTCAGTAATCTAGTAGCTTTGTTGGCATTTTAAGCTCATTTGGTGTTTTAGGTATTCACTTTTGCACTAAAGTCTTATGCGAGGATTGTGCTTTGCTCTTTAGCCATATGCAAACCACATTTCCATTAAATATTTATCAAACTGCAACTCCTAAAAACTTCATAGGTGTCTTAACGAAGTCCAAATAGCTGCCTTTCTGAATTAAACAGACAGACAGTTTTGGTACATGAATTATTGTTCTTGTAATAATTGCCTGCAACTGAATAACACATGGAGACCATCTTCGATAAATATAGCAATAACTGAGTTTGCTAAATAGTCTTTGCATTATTTCATTATAAAACTATGCCAGTCAATTAATTCCTCTCTACAGCATGTGAACACAGTATGCACCAAGTACTGAAATGAGAGAGTTAGCATTCTACAACCTAGAATAGATTAAATACCAGTTTGGGGCTAGGGGGCAGGAAGGAGGTATTCACTTACCTTCTTATTTCCTCATGTATTAATGTCTTGCTTTAAAAAACTTATTAAGACGATGAATAAAGCTCTAAAATAACTATTTTTTAGCACCCACCTCCTTATCCTGCATCACTATCCCCCACTTCCCACTATATAACCTGGCAACCAATGATAAAGTTTTTACTACTAATGGATATTTTACCAGGGTCCATTTTAAAGATTATGAACATATGGGTTCTATTTTTCAGGTGTTTTATAAATAAATCGCCAGTGTGCTTGTGTGCTTATGGTAATTTGATTTTCTTGTAGATGTGAAAAAAAAATCTATAAAAATTCAAAATTTCACACATTTTCATCCCAGCATTTATCAAAAGCATAAAATTTTACTTTGAGTAATACAGATGAGAAAACCTCTGGTGAAGAGAAAATAATTCCATGAATAAGATCATAAATGAATTTAAATTATTTTTATCAGGTGCTGAGCTGTATTTTATCCTAAAATTAGTCCTATCAAATGTTTAAAAGTAATGACATCTTTGCTGCTGTAAATTTAACATGAAACATTATACAATGGTGAAAGTTTATTTAGAATTTGAATTTAATAATTTTAGAGTGATAATTTATTTGTTTTTCATTTATTTCTTTTAAATTCTACTGCCTAAATATGCTGCAAGTACTTGATTGATTGATTGATTGCAGTGTAATCTATGCTTCTTCAACACATTTGGTTCAATAATTTTTGATTGGATCCCCTGATTACTGGCTATTTATTAACCAAAAATTTAACTGGCATATATCCAATTTCAATCTTTGAAGGAGTTTGTAAATGGTCTTTATGTAAAGTGGGCAGGAAAAGTTGAAGGATTAAAATTTTTCGAATGCCTTTTCTTTAAGGATGAATTGTCCCTTTTCTCATGGAGAAGAACGGCTATGTTATCTTTTCCTTCCAAGTTGTGACTGCATTTGGGGATGAGTGGGTGAGAGGCTGGTGGTATGAAAAGATCATTGAGAAACCTGGTTCTGTATCCAGAATTTGGAAGCATTAGAGCATGTCATTCCTAGCATCCTAGAATCCTAGAAAATAGTATTATTGGGCATGTTAAGTAATTGAGGATTAGAGAAATTAGGTAACTTGTATAAGGTCACCGAGCTATATAAGTAATGTAGTCAAAATGCAAGAGCTGCCAGAAGAATCATTGCGACCTTAGGCAAATGCTCTCCCGTAGACATATGTGAACCACAAACGTAATTTTAAATTTTCTAGTCACATTCAAAAGAGTAAAAGAAAACAGGTGGAATTAGTTTCAATAATGTATTTTTTTGAGTGTAGTCATTTTTATTTCAAAATATAATAATAAAAATTACCAATGATGTAAGTTACATTATTTTTTTTCTTACTGTCTTCAAAACTCAGTGTATATTTTCACTTACAGCATATCTCATTTCAACCTAGTCATGTGTCAAGTGCTCAATAACTCTATGTGGCTAGCAGCTACCATATTGAACAGCATTGTATCAGAGCCCTTGAGAATCCAAAAGTAGCACACACAGTATTGTGATTGATTGGCTTGAAATCATTGTAATTAAAATGGCCAGAAATTCCAGAGAAAATGGTCCTACTGACATAAACATTAATTTTGGGCCATAAAGTGAAGGGCTGGTTTCATTAGGGAAGAATATGTATTCTAAGGGAACATGTTACTTAGATAAATTAGAGCACAGAGAGGATGTTCAAGTCTACTGTTTGGTGAAGCTCAGGAGACATGATTTCCTGGCTTTATAATCTTATTAATTCAATCAACAAACACTGTTAAGTGCTACTGTCTCTGAACTGCACTATATATTGGAAATAAAAACATGAATAGGATGTCTGTCCAGCCCATTGGTCCAAGAGACCTGTCTCCTAACCCATGATATGCCAACATACACATTCAAAGAGGGAGAATAACAAGTTCTTTTAAAACTGGACATCAACAAGGGATGGCCTGGTGGCATAGTGTTTGAGTTTGCATGCTCGGCTTCAGTGGCCCGGGGTTCGCAGGTTCGAATCCCAGGCGCGGACCTAGCACTGCTTATCAAGCCATGCTGTAGCAGGCGTCCCACATATAAAGTAGAGGAGGGTGGGCATGGATGTTAGCCAGGGCCAATCTTCCTCCGCAAAAAGAGAAGGATTGGCAACAGGTTTTAGCTTAGGGCTAATCTTCCTCACCAAAAACAAAAAAACAAAATAAAACAGGACATCAACAAATATTCAAAGTGACTGAAGGACCATACCAGCTTTATCAGCTAGCTCAATTCCAGAGGAATTATCTGTATATTTAAAAGGCAGCCAATCCAGCAAAGAAATGAGAAACAGTAAAAAAATTGATCTAGAAAATGACCAGGACCAACTGTTAGCACTTGGCCTTCATGGCTGGGAAGATTTTAGAGTCTGAGAAGAGAGATTGGCAGTGAAATAATTTCACCCTTTTAGAGGATATAGGTATTTTATGGCTAGTGTGATTAATCAGTAGCTCTGCTTATAATTTAACTATATTGGTTTTTAAGTTCTCTTCAAATAATTGCTTTCTTCCATGTTGATTTCCTCACCAATAAAATGAGGAAAATGTGCATCAACCTCATAAAGTTGCCGTAAAAATTAAATGAATTAGGAGCATGCCTGTGATATCTCTTAGCCTGGGTTCAAATCTTGGGTCTGTCTCTTACTATCTGTGTGATTTGGGGCAAGTTACTTACCCTCTCTGTTCCTCAGTTATATCAACTGTGAAAAGAGGGTAATGATCCTTTTACTCACTGGTTTTATTGAAGATTAAATTAATTAATATATGCAAAGGGATTAGAACACTGCCTAGCACATATGTGCTCAGTGGATATTAGTCATTGTAATTATTATTATCATCATTATTAAAGTTAGCTGGAGAACTTTTAAACAATACATTTTCCTTGACTCTCACATCTCCTCACCTCTCTTGAATTGGCCTCTCAGGAACCTCTAGTATTTGTATGATTCCTTAGGGAATCTGAGGACCAGCGGAGTTTGGATACCACAATGATGGTTGGGGGAAAAGTACTCCTGTGAAACTGATTCACTCCTGGTGAATCCTCAAGGTGAGCTGTCAATCACAACAGCAGTGATTTTTGTCTGGGTCCCACACTAGCATCACAAGAGAACTTGAAACATCTGGATGCCTGGACAGCACCCAGACCAGTTAAATCAGAATGGCTGGAGGTGGGTACAGGCATCAGTATTTTAAAAACTCCCCAAATGGTAGCGGTATGTAAATAAGGTAGGGCACTTCTGATGGAAGTATGTTTAAATCCCACATCCTAAAATTTTCTTTTTTAGAAAAATGCTTCTAAGGTTTTAGATGATGGCAAATTGACATAAAAATAGCACATTAAGAAGAGCATTGTGAAAAGGGTGCTTAACTGACCCAGTGTTATCTTTCACTGCCCTTTTTTACATGGATGAATAAAGATAGATAGGAGTTAATTGCTCTTCAGCTAGATCAAGGTCAGTCTTTTGTACTGAAGTCGTAGAAGCTGGTTAGACAAGAAGGTATTACTTGTATTACTGTACTTAACCTTGACTTGGGTCATTTAATGCAGTGTTTCCTAAACTTATTTGAGCATCAGAATCACCTGGGAAGCAATTTCAAACAGATTTCTCAGTCTCACCTCTGCAGATTTTGACTTGGTGAGTTTAAGGTGGGACCCAGGAATTTGAGTTCCTTAAAAGATTCTCAGATAATAATGATACAATTATCATTTGCTGTGTATAGTGAATCAAGGTACTGATGGTGGCAAAACTGATGCTCATGTTAGTAATCAGAAAATGTTGACATGGTAAAATAAAAACAGTGGTTAATTGTCTCCCCTCTGGTATATAGTTAGCTAAGTAGACCTCCCTGGCTATGACTTATCAAGAAAATGACTTTTTCCTAACCCCTGTTTGGTACTTGGCATCAGGTAGTTTCAAATATTATGAATGACTTATAAATGACACAGAGCAATTTCTAGGCACTTTGTTATATAATTAATCCTCACAACAATCCTTTGGGTAGGAAATATTACCTCCATTTTACAAATTAGCAAACCAAAGCCTCCAATAGTTGAATAACTTAGTTGTAATCACATAGCAGGTAAAAATAATGGGACCTGAATTAGAAGCCATGTCTATGTAACTTCAAACCTATGCTCATACAACTAGCGAGAGTCAATATCCGGATCAATGCTACTCCTAGCAAGAATCAGTGGCAAGCAAAAATAACCAAACCAAAATGCAAATGTCTTGATGTATATTAATTTTAAGAATAAATTAAAAAATCATTTTCCTGTCTTGTCTGAACTCTGAGTGATAAAAAAATAAAGTTTTTTATTTTTTTAATTTTCTCTAAGCAGTTGGGGTTGAGAGGCCCTGTATATTCATGTACCCATGGCCATCACTTTCCTGTGTTTACAATGAATGGGATTATCACAGTAAACCAAGGCAGACCTCTGTCATGTGCAATATCTGACTCCTTTAATAAAGTGTTTCAACTGACTGTTGAATAAGTCCTTAAGGAGTGGTAATTTAAACCTTCAGGGAAGCTTTGGAGTCAGTTTTAGGAAAAAATAAGAAAGAGATAGCTAAAAGACCCAGAATGATTCTGTAACCTTAAGACAACATAGACCAACTTTGCTCTAACGATGAAATTCAAAGGGCAAAACATTTTCCAACTGATAATGAGAAAGAGTGGTATAGCAAGTCCTGCTATCTGAAGATATTTTTATACTTAATGTTTGGTTCTTTGGACACTTTGAGTCTATTTACGCACAGACTTGGTTTGTGGCATTGGGATTTGAGCTTCCTGTAGTGCATCGGATGGCCTTCCTTGTGCCCCAATAGTATCTTGTGCATTGCTCTCTTGTAGAAATCATTATGTTCCTGTATCATTGTCAACCTAACTGTTTATCTTCTCTAGGCCTGATCATTTTCACCAGTGTCTAGGTCAAGGTCAGACGTGTGGTTGGTTCTCAATAAGTGTCTGTTGGAAGAATGAATTGATGTGATTAGTGGAATGAGGATCTTGGAAGTACGAAACTGAGCCATGATTTTTCTAATCAGATATTTTACTCAGTGTAGAGTTATTTGAGCCTTGCTTCTGATCATCCAGTCGCTCATAGAATGCCTACATCCTATGAAACCCCTTTTTATACGTCAAAGGAGCACTTGGGTGGATTCAGGTGTATGTAAATTATAGGTAGGTCTGAAAACACTTTCAATTTAAAAAAGAAAAGAAAAATATCTGTTACTCTGACTTTTGACGAGAAGTTAAGAACTTACCAAAATAGGAGACCGCCATCGCAGCCACTGTAAACAGTTTAAATAGGGACATGCATGGCTTTGCATTAGAGCATAGCATTACTGTTTGATAGGCTAAAAAATGAAGAACAAATAGCAACAGTGGCATATGATATATTAAAAAAGATTTAAAAATATATTCTTTCACCAAATGATATAAATTAAATAAGCTGTCAAATTGACAGCACAATAATGTCATCTTCACAGTAGCACACACTGTACCGTAGTAGAAATTGTATCAATTTTATAGAGGAATTAAAGATGGAACCTGAGAAAAAAAATAGCTTGAAAGGCTTTTTTTGCAATTTTAGAATCATCATTACTTGCTAGAATCCACTCCAAACATGACCAGAAGAATAACAATAATAAATCATGATAATTTATATCCCAGCTTATTTGGGGGAAGTAGCGTCAGATACACTTCATACTACTTACTCAAACTATAATTATTTTCATTAAGCTATAATATTGCTTACAGCAGATTTACTCTAAACACATAAAATCAGATCCTTAACAATGAGCACTACTAGACCACAAGTGTTCAAAATAACTGAAGTCAAGTGTAAAATAGCAGTCCTTGATTTATACTTTTTAATTATATATCTTTGTAGACACAATCAATGTACTTTTGTGAGTTTATAACATATTCCTTTTTATTTTGTTGAAACATCCGACAGGCTTATTCAGTCTCCATCCTGTTAATTAAGAGGTAGCGTCAAAAGAAACTTATGAAAATGTTGTCAGGTGCCTATTAACATAAAACTCCCAAGTAGTTTGTGTCTGTCAAGAGTGCAGATTATTCTAGAAACAAGGAGCTTAGGGAAAAAACTGATGGGTTTTGTGCATTGTGGAATAGAGAGGTGATGAGAAAAGTAGTTGAATAATCTTGAAAAAATAGAAAAGACCTAAAATATTGCTCTTCTATGAGCAACTATTGCTCAAAATATTGCTCTTCTATTTCATACAAAATGAGGGAAAAACTAGGATATTGAAAGCAGTGTATCTGAAATTTTATACCTTCCAATATTCTTGTTGTTTCCAAGCAAAATTTTTTTTTTTGTGAGGAAGATCAGCCCTGAGCTAACATCCATGCTAATCCTCCTCTTTTTGCTGAGGAAGACCTGCTCTATTGCCAGTCCTCCTACTTTTTTTCCCCCAAAGCCCCAGTAGATAGCTGCATGTCATAGTTGCACATCCTTCTAGTTGCTGTATGTGGGACGCGGCCTCAGCACGGCTAGAGAAGCAGTGCATTGGTGCACGCCTGGGATCCGAACCCGGGCCGCCAGTAGTGGAGTGCGTGCACTTAACCGCTAAGCCACAGTGCGGCCCTTCAAGCAAAATATTTAATGGATACCTCAATGATTTTGTTTTTTTACTGCTCCCTTTGCCAACCCAAAAAATGACTATCTTTGAAAACTTTATCCCACTCTATGATATTCAGGAATTTAACTTAATACGAATAGAACTGGAGTTCATGTGTTATTTCAACACTTGTCAGGGATCTACACAAAACTTGTGACTACTGACAATACCAAATGTGTACCTATTGTCATAGTTGAATGTGGTTTTACTGTCTTGAAATGTATATATAAGATTGTTTGCAAACACAAATTATTTATTAAAATATTTATTACCAGAAATAAATTTTTAATTTTGTAGTGGTTATGATTGACTAGTGAAGTTCTTTCTGATACTTGGATTTAACCTCTGTATGCACATTCCCTAGAAATGTAGAGAACAAAATATTTTTTTATTTCACTAAGATTTAATTACTTGGTTTGGCTATCTACGTTTTAAAATTCACCTTAAGTAGCAAATTCTCACTTTTCTTGTTTCTATGTAGATACTAGCAAATCCAAATCAGTGTAGCATTAAGTAAACTTGTCTGGATACAATAATTGGGAAAACACAATTCCCGTTTTCTTGTTCAAGTCCAGGAAGAGAAGTGTATCTCTTTTTCAAACTCTGAACAAAAATATCAAGTTTACTCTGATTGGACCAACTTAAGTCACCTGCCCTCAGTGAACGGGTCAATGTGATCAGGGAAGCATGAATCAATGAATGGCTTCAACTGGGTTATAGGAACCCCCTTGAGCCCAACCTGTGGCAAGCAAGGACAGTCTACTTAGTTCTGCTGCTTGGCACAGACCACTCAAGTCCAATCACTAGAAATGTGGATTAGGATGATGGCACCCAAACTACATGACTGGAAGGTTCTGGTTCTATTAGTAAAGAGGAAAGCAGAAGTTATTGTTTGATAATTTTAACTCAGAGGCTACAAGCAAAAGTTTTACATTGTAAACGGAAAGTTAAATTATTCAGAATGTCCAAAATTGCCTGTAGTGTGTTTGACTTGAAAAGAAGATAACATTTAACGGCAGGAAAAATGACATTTTATAGAGAAATAGTTACTTCAGTTGGCTATTTTTGCTGAAAATCCTACTCACTGCTTTTTATATATATGTTGGTTGTCGATTCCAAAGGGAATTGAGACTTTATTAAAATAATTTTAAATCACTCAGAATAAGTCAGTTTATTCCTCGGTCTAATTGTATTTCTCATTTGAAAGCTACTGTCTGCAATGCATTCTTTCTAAGGAATAGAAACCAAATTCAGAAAACAAACAAACAAACAAAAATTATGTTAACATAACTCTAGTGGACTTGTGAAAATTAAATTTAATGTAGTTTAAATAACACAGGGCAATGCAATTTGCATCACTAGTAGTAGTGATGAAGAAATTTACAAAAGTTGGGGTGTGCAGTTTGAATAAGAAACACTAGTATATTTACGTAAATTTGTTACATTTGAGTAGCAATTTGATGATATATCTAACCTTGGAGAGATATTGGCTATTTTGACATTTTAGATTTTATTTCACATAATATAATAATAATTCTAGTTTATTGTATGTTATTTTATCTAGCTTAATTCGGATTTGCATCACTTTAAAATGACTGATTATGTATAATTTTGTCTTGCAGGGTGCAAAGGATCAGCCTCAATATTGACTTTCAAATCATATTCATAAAATCAAATTAAAATGCTTAACTGTGTCTCAGATTATCCAGATAAACTGACTTTCAAAATCAACAGTTGAGATATTTGAGTATTTTAGTTATAGCTCTCACTTGTAAATTTAAAGATATTTTTAAAAATGCATTGCTATTGCATCTCTGCATGCAAGCTTAATTTTTTAAGAGTGTGTAATTCAGAAAAATGACTATATGAATAAAATTTTGGTTTCTGCTCTTTCCCCACAATTTTGGTCTCACTCTCATGGAATAAAGGTAATGCTACATGGATGACTGTGAGATTAAATTTGTGCATGTCAGATGTTTTCAGGTATTGGAGTGAAAATAGAATGCCCCAGTCTAAAACTTTCCAGAAGTATAGTATAATAAACTTATACTAAGTCCCTGCTGTGCATAGAAATGAAAACTATAGTCACTAGGGATGACCATAGAGTGATGAGGGTGCTCATAGAAACTTAGTGAGTGGTATCTTTTTTGTAGTCACCTTGAGATGTACATTAGTTAGAACTCTTTCTGCAAGTGATAGAAAATGGAATCTATTCACTCTCATAACCAAAAAGTCCAGAGGTACAGTTGATTTCAAGCTTAGTTTGATATAGAGGTTCAAACCAAGTTCTAAGGACCTAGTCTCTCTTAATCCCTTAGCTGGACCCTGCTCCTCTCCATGTTTTGATTTCATTCTCAGGTTCCATGTTGCGGTGAACTGGGTCCCCCATCCAGAGTCTCCCTGCCTCACAACTCCATGTTGAGGGAAAATAGACCATCTCTTTTCTGAGAGTGGTTGCAAGAGTCCTGAGGCTGAGGGTCACTTTGAACAGATGTGCTTCAATCATGTGTCCCCTCTGAGCCAATCACTGTGGATGTTGCATGAGTGCTTGACCAACTTAATGCTGGGTCGCATGCCCATTGCTCGATTCTGCCAAAAAGCATCACCCCGACCATATGAAGTGCAATGTCCCCAAGAGAAAATAGGCAATGTGGCTGGAAGAAGAGGAAGTAAATGCTATGGAATCAAAGGTTATCTATTAGAATCTGTTCAGGCATTTATGGGATGCTAAGTTTATTCAAAATATTTCTGGAACTCTTGTCTTAGATGGAAAACTTATGAATCACCCCTTCAAGAATAGTCTTATTATTTCATATTCCCAGTACATTCTCTATTGGATAAGGTTTTATAAAACTTGATTAGCCATCTCACTTATTAGCCCTACTATGACTGACTTTTGACTAGCTCCAATACAGAAATTTTCCACATAGGGAAACGATTTGCTCTTGTTGAGAAAATATTCAAAAGAGTGCACCAGATATTCTCATGTTCATTCCAGAAGCTTAGGTCTAAAACTATTCTGGGAAAAATATTAGCATAATTGGTATAAATGTGTAATATTCCAAACTGACTGGTTTGAAAGAGCCTACGCTACTGTGGATACATATATTCTGGAAATATCCCTCTATAACAATGTGGTTATAAGCATAGCATTCGGAGCTTGAACCCTAGGTTAGCTACTGTGTGATCTTGAAAAAGTTATTTAAGCCCCTCCATTTCAAAATTTTCATATGTAAAATAATAATAATAGTCATTATGATAACACCTATTTCATCAGATGGAGGAGCAAATATATATATATATATTTTTTTTTATTTTTTTATTTTGTGAGGAAGATCAGCCCTGAGCTAACATCCATGCCAATCCTCCTCCTTTTGCTGAGGAAGACCAGCCCTGAGCTAACATCTATTTCCAATCCTCCTCCTTCTTTTCCTTTTTTTTCCCCAAAGCCCCAGTAGATAGTTGTATGTCATAGCTGCACATCCTTCTAGTTGCTGTATGTGGGACGCCGCCTTAGCGCGGCTGGAGAAGGGGTGCCTCAGTGAGCGCCTGGATCTGAACTGGGGCTGCCAGTAGCGGAGCGCATGCACTTAACCGCTAAGCCATGGGGCTGGCCCCCAGGAGCAAATATATTAACATACATTTCCTACTAAATGATAGTTCTTATTACTGTTATTTTAAAAATACATCTAAAATTACTATGTTCTATGTGAGAAGAAAAAATCTGTAAATCAACTTCAGAGAAATGTCAGGTCTACAGTCAATCAGGAGTAAAAAAACATGGCATAAGAAGTGTGGAAATGAATGGAGAGCCAGGAGACCTAGCTTTTTTTTTTTTTTTTTAATAAGTTTGTTTTTTGAGGAAGATTGGCCCTGTGCTAACATCTGTTGCCAATCTTCCTCTTTTTCTTTTTTCTCCCCAAAGCCCCAGTACATAGTTGTATATCGTAGTTGTAGAGTTGTAGCTCTTCTACATGGGACGCCGCCTCAGTATGGCTTAATGAGAGGTGAGTAGGTCTGCGCCCAGGATCCGAACCGGTGAACCCTCAGCTGCCCCACCGAAGCAGAATGCGCGAACTTAACGGCTACGCTACTGGGCTGACCCCAGGAGAACTAGCTTTTAACCCTGGCTTTCCCCTAAATAACTTTGGTCTTGGACAAATCGCTATACATCTCTAAGCTTCAGTTTCTTCACCTATAAAATGTCTTCTTATAGCAATAAAATTGGATAAATCTATAAGTAATGAAGCAGACTAGAATAAAACAGTGACCAGAACTGGCTTGAAGTAAATTAAGATGTCCTAGTAGGCACATGTTTAGAGCATGGTTTTGAAGTATATTAGGCGAAAAGATTAGAAGAAGAGAAAGAAAATAAGAGAGTTTCCCCAAGTGAGACCAAGTGGAGGACAGCAGTTGAGGCAGAGAGGTAGAGTTCATCACATAATTCGTTTGGGAGGCCTACAGTTGCTGTGGGTAGTGAATAGAAACATAGTGTGAAATCATAATAGTTGAATATACAGAGGCCTGAAGGATTCATTTACTACACAGTATTGATGGCTAGGCTTAAGATTTTTTAAGCAATAGAAAGTTTCTCTAAATTCGTGAGTAGGGGAATATGTGGTATTTGAAATGCTGACAAACATTTTGAAACAAGGCCTAGTACAGCAAGTTATTCATAGCAGCTTTTCAAGAAATGTGTGTTGCTTAGAAATTCAATGAGCTTGAAAACAGGTACTCCTATTTGGAGTTCTAAGATGTCATGGTCCCCATGATATTCTCTCCATGGAATGTTTCATTTTAATCATATAGACCTACCTTTACTTTTTAAAAATTGTCTATCTCCCATACTTCAACTGAATTCTAGGAAGCAAGTGTATTTCTGGTGAAGTATTTACTATTCGTTTATTGTCTTTACTGTATTCCCTTTTAGAAGATGTCCCTTCCTGTTGGAGAGAGGCTGTCTTAGACATAACTTAACTCTCAATAGGCCCTAGCATAATAACATTGCACAGTAAATGTCTGTGTAATCAAGGATACCTTTTATCATGCTTTGCCCCCATCTAGGACTCACAAGAGGTGAAGTTGCTTCCAACTTAACTGAAGTTATTTCCTGAATATTAACTTTCCTATAATGCATATAATTTTTTTCGGAATCTCTTTTATTTGTTTTCTTTTCATCCTTTCTCAAAAAAGTAGATGAATATTATCCCTTCCAATGCTAACTTCTCTATTAGGTTCGTTCCCTGTTTATTTCATGTGGGATCTATGAATTTAGAGTCCAACTTCTGCTCTATGTCTCTGCTATAAATAGTCCCTTAAAGACCACCACTCCTAAGGTAAACCAAACATTTGTATATGACATTGATATTAAGGCAAAATGGTAAATACAATTAAGAAATTAAATGTATAAGACATATAACTGAAAATGGAGACAAATTTACAGCATGATTTTGAACAGTTGATAAGATATAAAAGAGGAAATCGATTTTCTCTGAGTAGCACAGGGCAGGAAATAGTGTAGAGAAGTCGAAGAAAAATAGAGAATTTAGGCACAGTGTACTACTTGACTATGCAGTCTAAAATATTTATATACTCATTACACCAGTAAGAAGAGACAGGTAATACTACAATAAAAGTCCCCTAATTCCAGTGGCTTAAAACAACACAGTTTCTTTCTCATTCATGCTGAATATGAATTACAGGGTAGGTGGAGGCTTTGCTTTGTGTGGTTCTCACTCTGGTCTTAATCAGTTTGGACTGCCATAACAAAAATACCACAGACTGGGTGGCTTCAACAACAAACATTTATTTCTCATAGTTCTGGAGGCTGGGAAGTCCAAGATCAAGACATTGGCAGATTGGGTGTCTGGTGAGGACCCACTTCCTAGTTCATGGACGGCTGTCTTCTTATTGTGTCCTTACATGGTAAGGGAGCTCTCTGGGGTCTCTTTTATAAGGGCACTACTCCCATTCATGAACCCTCCACTTTCATGACCCAATCACCACCCTAAACCCCACCTCCAAATACCATCACACTGGAGATTAAGTTTCAACATATGAATTTTGGAGGGACACAAACATTCAGTCTATAGCACCAGGATGAGAGAGCAGTCATTCTCTGAAACATTCTGGTTATTGTAGCAATAAAACGGAAAGCATATCATGCACTAGCTCTTAAAGCTTCCACATGTCACTTTCATTCACATTTAAAAACTTTTTTTAGTTAAAACTTTATTATTATTATTATTATTGGAGCAGTTTCAGGTTCACAGCAAAATTGAGGGAAAGTTACAGAGATTTACCATATAGTCCCCACCCCACACAGGCATAGTCTTCCCCACTATCAACATCCCCCACCAGAGTGGTACACTTATTACAATTAATCAACCTACATTGACACATCATAAGCATCCAAAGTCTTTAGTTTATATTACATTTATATTACGTTTATATTGGCGTTGTACATCTATGAGTTTGGACAAATATATAATAATATGTATTCCTCACTATAGTATTATATAGAATATTTCCACTCCCCTAAAAATCTTCTGTGCTCCATCTATTCATCCCTCCTGTCCTAACCCTTGGCAACCACTGATCTTTTTACTGTCTCCATAGTTTTGCCTTTCCAGAATGTCATATAGTTGAAATCATACAGTATGTGGCCTTTTCAGGTTGGCATCTTTTACTTCATAATATGCATTTTCGGTTCCTCCATTTCTTTTCATGGCTTGATAGCTCATTTCTTTTTAGCAATGAATAATATTCTAATGTCTGGATGTACCACGGTTTATTTATCCATTCACTTACTGAAGGATATCTTGGTTGCTTCCAAACCTTGGCAATTATGAATAAAGCTGCTATAAACATCCTTGTGCAGGTTTCTGTGTGAACAGAAGTTTTCAACTCCTTTGGGTAAATGTCAAGGAGTACAATTGCTAGACTGTAAGATAAGAGTATATTTAGTTTTGTAAGAAATTGCCAAACTGTCTTCCAAACTGGGTGCATCATTTTACATTTCCACCAACAATGAATGAGAGTTCCTGTTGCTCCACAACCTCGTCAGCATTTGGTGTTGTCAGTATTCTGGATTTAGGTCATTCTAATAGGTGTGCAGTGGTGTCTCATTGTTGTTTTCATTTGCTATTCCCTGATGGCATATGATGTGTTATCTCTTATTTGCCACATATGCTGTTCATATGCTTATTTACCATCTGTACATCTTCTTTGGTGAGGTATCTGTTAAGGTCTTTGGTCCATTTTATAATTGGGTAATTGTTTCCTTATTATTGTTGAGTTTTAAGAGTTCTTTGTATATTTTGGATAACTGCCCTTTATCAGATGTGCCCTTTGTAAATAGTTTCTCCCAGACAGTGGTTTGTCTTCTTATTCTCTTGACATTGTCTTTCATGGAGCAAAAGTTGTAAATTTTAATGATGTCCAGTTTCCAGCTTATCAGTTATTTCTTTCATAGATTATGCCTTTGGTGTTATATTTAAAAGGGCATCATCATACCCAAGGTCATCTAGGTTTTCTGCTATGTTACCTTCTACGAGATTTATATTTTGCATTTTACATTTAGAATGTGCGATCCATTTTGAATTAATTTTTGTGAAGGGAGTAATCTCTGTGTCTAGGTTCATTTTTTTGCACGTGGATGTTCACTTTTTCCAGCAGCGTTTGTTGAAAGACTATCTTTGCTCCATTGTATTGCCTTTACTCCTTTGTGAAAGATCAGTTGACTATATTATTGTGGGTCTATTTCTGGGCTCTCTATTTTGTTCCATTGATCTATATATTTATTCCTTCACCAATACCACTTTGTCTTGATTACTGTAGCTTTATAGTAAGTCTTGAAGTCAGATAGTGTGAGACCTCCTACTTTGTTCTTCTCATTCAATATTGTGTCGGCTATTGTGGGTGTTTTGCTTTTCTAGATAAACTTTAGAAGGAGTTTATTAACATCCACAAAATAACTTTCTGGCATTTTCATTGGAATTGCTTTGAATATATAGATCAAGTTGGGAAGAACTGATATCTTGACAATATTGATACTTCATATCCATGAACATGAAATATCTCTCCATTTATTTAGTTCTTTGATTTCATTCATCAGAGTTTTGTAGTTTTCCTCATAGAGGTCTTATACATATTTTCAGATTTATACCAAAATATTTCAATTTTGGGGGGGGCTAATATAAATGGTACTGTATTTTAATTTCAAATTTCACTTGTTCATTGCTGGTGTATAGGAAATTGATAGATTTTTGTATTTTAAGCTTGTATTCTGTAATCTTGCTACAATCAATTATTAGTTACAGAAGTTTTTTTGTTGATTCTTTTGGATTTTCTGAATAGATGAGCATGTCAGCTGTGAAAAAAAAAAAACAGTCTTATTTCTTCCTTCCCAATTCGAATACCGTTTATTTCATTTTCTCGTCCTATTACATTAGCTAGAACTTCTAGTACAATGTTGAAAAGGAGTGGTGAGAAGAGACATCCTTGCCTTGTACCTAATCTTACTGGAAATTCTTCAAATTTCTCATCATTAAGTATGATGTTAGCTGCCTTTCACATTTTATAATTCAAAGTAAGTTGTGTGGCTACATCAATTCCAAAGTGGCAGAGAAGTGCAATCTTACCCTCTGCCAAGAAAGAGACTAGAAACATTTGATGAACAGCAAAAATGACTACTGCAGACCTACAACTAGGATATACAACTGTGTACTGGGGGCTTGGGGAGAAAAAAAGAAAAAAAAAGGAAGTTTGGTAACAGACATTTGTTCAGGGCCAATCGTCCTGAAAAAAAAAGAAAAAAGATTAGCAGGGTCAAGGAGCATTTAACAGTCCACATTAAAAAAAAAATGACTACTGCATTCATAAGAAAGCAAAATAATTTTTAAAATATCTATTAAAATAATGATTTTTTAACTTTAAGAATCTACATACTAAGTAAAGTATGGAAGACTCAATTTTGTAATGCAAATGTTAGCATTCTTGCTAAAAAACTTTGTTTCAATCCCATAGCTTCTTGAATAAAATTCCATCTCTATGGAAACCGGCACCTCCCCACAGCCTTTTTGTCACTACCCTCCTACACAAATATTATTCTAAACAGTGTTCAATGGAACTTCTCCTGCTGCTTCAGAATTTTGTATGAGGAGCCGAAGCTGAGAAGAATAGGCAACAACTGGCACCATATTCCAAAAGAGGACATGCTTTCCCCCTCTCATTCAGCTGATGTAAGCAGACAACTTGATACTGGAATGCATTGGTTGAGTGGTAAGCTGTAGGCACAGAGGAAAAGTGTTTTGATTTATCTTCTCCCTCTCCTTCCAAGCCTACTGAGAAGGACTATGAAAAAGTTGCTCCTAGACATTGGAGTATCCATCAAAAAGGGACACTGACATCCTCCTCTCCTGATGAAAGCTTGCTGAGCCCTAAAAGTTCATGAGGCCCATGCTGGCACAGACATCAGAGTAGAGGAAGGAAAGAAAGTCCTTAGGAGAGCTTCACGTGTATCTCGTGGAGTTTGCTTAAAGTTATGCAAACAGAACTCCGAGTGAGAAATAGCTGGAGCATCTGCAGCACAGAGCAAGAAGAGACAGCAGCAGCGGGGTGGCCTGCACCATCAGTGTTTCACATGACAAGGATGTGTGAGCGTTCCATGGATCAGCTGGAGGCCTCAGAGGTCTCCTGTGTCATGGGAACTGTACCTGTAAGAGACTATTGGGCTGACATCCATGAGCAGGAGACGAGAGAGAAAAGAGGTCAGCCATGGAATGCATCATCCATCTCAGGAAACCTCTGGGAGGTGGAGGCTCTGCAGAACCCACGAAAAGTACAAGGATCAACATTTGAACAACTGCCTCTAAGACTTTCACCTTACCTCCATTCCCTTTGAGAGTCCAACAATATTGAGTCCCAAGGGAAACCCAGAAATAGCAGAGAGAAAGGCAGAGCGGGAGGGAAAGTGCGAAAAGTAAAAAAAGGAGTAAATAAAGCAAACTATGCTGCCCTTCCTCATTGCAGGACACAAACCACAAGCCAAGATTCATGTAGGAGGAAAGAGGTACTTTAATTTGGATATGAAATTAATATTTTGATCTAGATTAGATTTTAAATACTGAAAGGAATCAGAAGTCTGTGAGATTTGTCATCAAAGGACAAGAAAAGGAAAGATTACAGAATATGGTTAGACGGAGTGATTAAGGGAAAAAATAAAGAATTTTTCAGTTGAAATCATTCCTGAATACATTTGTCTATTTCTCATGTCATCCTCTCTCCCACAATATTTGAAGAACATGGTGCTGGGCGGAGGGGCTGAAGGACCTGGTCTTGGTATGAATGGGGACTGGGCTGGCCTACAGGCAGAGGAATCCACATTCAGGGTGATCTCACAGACCAGGCCTGTGCGTGGAACTAAAATTGAAAGCCTGCCAGACAGTCTAGATGAGGTGTCAATCCAAAGTTGAGAGAGACAGAGAGCAGGTAGGGGACACCAGGGTGAGAAATGGGAACTCCAGATCTGGCAGAGGTTTCAAAGAGAAGATGGGAGATGGAGCATCAAGATGTTTTTGGTTACTGGAATACTGTTACAGGCTCATTTTATACTGAGTCCAATAGCTATAGCTGTCAAGACTACTGAACCATCTAAGATACCATCTGGAAAACCCTCTTTCTATTTCTGACATTGAAATTCTACCCATTCTTCTGGGACAGCCATAAAGCCACCACCTCACAAAGTATGCCCGCTTGTCTCTTCCCATATTTTCTGGCTGGAAATTATCTCTCTTCCTTTATACTTCAGTAACATGTTGATATTCACCCTTATATATAATTGTGTCCCTATGTTTTCTACACTCCATGTGAAATTCAGGAAGGTTAGCAGTTATTTATACACAGGAAGTGTTTAGGAAGTATTTGTTGGGTGAATATTACTGTGAAAATAAATTCGCAACTTAGAATAATTTTGAGCCTGATTTTTAGGCTGCAAAGAAAGTTGCAGATGAAATCAACATCAATAAGTGGTATTTATTAAGCAATCACATTTACATATTGAAGTAATAAGCAGCATGCCAAATAAGTTAAATAAATTGTTCCCAATTCTCTGAAAGCAACTTGCAACCTTACAATTTTGTGAAGTCCAGAAATGGATTGACTAAAAATACACGTGGAATGCTGTGAAGTCAAGAAAATAATTTACAAGAAGAGCAGTAAGTTTGACAGTGTCCAACAATTAGAGAAATATAAGATGATAGGTAGTAATAAAATTTACTTGTGGGGTTAAACATGATAAGAAATTATCATTATTTTTTCTTTTGAACTACCACAAAAAGAGGCAGCACTGAACTTGTGGGCAGAAGACATAGCAATCATTTTCATGTTCTAATCTTATTCTTGCTGGTAAATGTTAACATAGGCAAGTCATTTATGTCTTTGAGTTTCCTTTTTTTCCCTGTAAAAGGAGAGTATTGAACTAGATGAGTGGACTTCGTAGCAGTAAGCATTTTTTCCCAAACAAATAAATTTATGCTCAAAATTGCAGTATCAAAAGTTGGTAAAACTGGACCTGCAATGGTTGAATGGAGCGTTGAGTCTAGGGGATACCGGGCAGCAATTTCCGCTTCCCTGCAGCTCCTGTAACTGATTCTAGACCGCAATAGATCCACGTAGTACAAGTAGAAGACCTCTGGCGTGGACCACTTCTTCTATTTGTTTCTGCATTCAGATTCTATATTTTACAACGAACATTTCCTTATCTGCAGACAGTAAAATGTACTTTCCAATCAGTTTTCTCAGTTAATGTTAAAAAAGCAAGAATGAGACTAGGGCAAGTGTAATTCCTGAGCTAAAGATGTAGAACCCGAGGAAGAGAAAAGTCAAGGACGTGAGTTGGCCCACTCACCGTCCTGAATCTGCAGATGTACTTGTCCTTCAGGGTTCATTTTGCCTGCTAGAACTTCCTGAAAATTTTGTGAACTTTTCTTTTCTGTTTAGTTATGTATTTAAATAATGCTGAAATCTTAGGGACTTTATTAATGTTCTAAAATGGAAACATATACCATATGAGTATATTTGCATACTCAGGGGTTCATATAAGAATAAGAAGAATAGTTAACTTCTGTGGGTAGATCTACACTATAAAGGAGAATATGAGTTCTAGTATCAAATATTCTTTAACATTAAGACACTGAATTTCATAATTAAAGAAACTAAACTGACATATTAGCTTACTCTGAAAACCCTTTATACTAGAAGGTAATAAGATTTGTACCACAGAGTCTTCCACATCCCAAAATGTTTATTCCACTGCAAAACTTATCTGGTTATCTGAAAGAAAGGGGAGGAGATATGAAAAACTGATTTGAAAAGATGGTCCCATGCCTGTGTTTGTTCAGGCTCTCAGCCTGGAGAATTTTAGAGTAGAAGAATGATTGCAGGCATTAACGTGCTTCCCCCAAAACAACATTTGGAAAATCCTTAGTTTTGATTGACTACCACCAAAAACCATGCTCCTTCCTGCACATTCTTTTTGAAATAGGACATATCCCAACTTCATGAAACCAGGCAGGGAGGAATAATGCTTGTTCTCAAGCCAACTGGAGGAGGGCAATGTTCAAGTCATCACAAATATTGTTATAAACAGAACAATGACATTGGCAACATCGTTTGATCTTTGTGCCAAGGGTGAAATTAATGTCATATGCTTACTCTGATGGATGACTGGAAGTTAGTTTCCACCAAGCACACTTAAAAGCAATGGTGTCCTCTCTCACTTCCATTTTCTCTTCTGATAAGTCAAGGAACTTTCATAAACAATACTGTCTTCTTGAGGATTGGAAATAGCAGAGGAGTTTCAGAAGTTAAAACATTAGATTAATTTAGAGATATTTTGTTCTTCCTTGAAAAACAAAGAAACAAACAAACACACAAACAAACCAAACCGTCCAAAGTTATCAACATTTTCAGTGGGTAGAAATTGCCTCCGTTCTCTCCCAATCTCGTTATGCACCTTCCGTGACTGAATAAATTCTTGCAGATACTAGGAAAACATATTATGACATGGGTCGTTGGAGGTTGGCTAGATCCAACTCTGGCAAATGCCTACCACTGCCAATCTGAGTTACTCTGCATTCATTGTTTTCTTCATAAACCTTCTCTACTTGTGGCTTGTTGCTTTGTTAAAGAGGTTAATACAAAATGAATGTGGATACTTTCCCAAGTTATACATTTTCACTTTTAACTTGCACCTCACCAGATCACCCGAAGACAAATAAATGAGACGTAAGGTGCTCTCAGGTTGGATCAGCAAAGGCACAGGTATAGCTGTGCATTGTTTGCACATGCAAGCTTTTGATTTTGTGTTTCCTTCCTGGCCAGGGGGAAGCCAGATTTGGGTGAGGAATCACTCATACTTGTACTCAAGAAAGCAGGAGAAAGAGTGGTGCTACTTTGGTATTTCCACCCTCCTGTCTCAAGCTAGGAACTTTCAAAGGGAGAATATATACGTGGGAATTCGTGAGAGCCAATCCTGATCAATAAACAAAGCTTGATGGTGATTTATCATTGAGCTGGTCAGAAATAGTGTGTTTCTGAGAGGCTTTGGATATTTATTTATTTGAAAACCAATTCAACCTGAATTTCAAAAACCGGTGTCACTTTTATTTTTAGCTGTGGTGATTGTAGATTGATAAATAACATAAGTGAGGTTGCATTTTACTTAAAATATGCATTAAAATGAAATTTTTTTTCCTTCCTTGATTGAGGTAGTTTGTTATCTTATTTCAAAGTTGAAACAAAACACTGATGTCATAAATTTTGTCATTTTTCAAGTTTAATTGGTCACATTATTACGAAGGTAGTCTTGGCATACCACTTTGGCAGTCAATAGCAGCCAGAACTGATACAAAACTTCTTTAATACGGCTCTTCACTAACACTGGCAGAGATTAGGAAGTTGCTGGAGTTGGAGAGATATCACTGGAGGCTCTGGGAGTTTCTTCTGAAGTCATTCTGAATTAGTAGCTAATGGGGAGCTTTCATTGATAGCGCTATTATAATTAAATGCAGCTGGATGAAAATCAACCACAAAGGGAACTTGTTTGTTTGTCATTATTTCTGACTTTGTTAGCAGATGTTTTCGAAGTACCATAGTACCAGCTTAATTTGTCTCTGTGTAATGTGAAGCAGGTAAACTTTGATTAATAAACTGACAAGTACAGTCCTTAATTTCTTTTCTGAATTTCCCTTCTGTGACTCTTATATAGCACATATGTCAAATCCGGAAAGCACACGGATAAACATTCAATTTCTTTTTATATATGTCAGGCCAGCTGAAATGGAGGTGTCAGTCGGCGGTGAGCTGGCTTGTCAAATGTTCATCTTGAAAGCTACTGTAGTATTATTGCATGTAAGTAGGCTAGTGAAAAAGATAAACACATATGGCATATACGTACCAGACTATAGAGCGACAGCTCCCTCAGTTGTAATAACTATTGGCTTTCCATAAGGGACTCAATAATTTTCAGTAAATTGGATCCTTTATGGGTTTAAACATTAATTCATCTATTTAAAAAGGGTAATTTTGACATATCCTTTGCTTATAATAAATGCCTCCTCCACTTCTTAACAGGCAGACTTCCTCACCACCCACTTTGTCTGCTCAACACTTTCTAACTCCAGTGTCTTCATTCAGAAGGCACTTTCTACCTCCCCTCCCTTCCCAATATTCCACAGCACATCTCTTTCATCATTTAAAGAACTCTTAAAAATTACACCCCTCCCTCCAAGTCTCTCCCACCTACCTGCGAAGAAAGTGGTGCTTTTTTAAATTGGCTCAGCAAAGTTTAATTATGCAGCATCCACACAATTCACATTGCATTCATTACTCATACAATAAAATTCATGTGTCTTATGATTTGCACTTTCTTTAAAATTAATATTTGCTCAAGATAAAGTTGCATATACGTGTCTGCATGTCCTTTAATTTTTGTGGCCATGTCAATGTTAGCAGTTTTACATTGTAACGTCTATATGTTTTTAATTGCCATAATACCTGGCACAGTGCTGAGTACTTCATACGTACTGGGAAATCACCTTTATTTTTAATGCTGGTGCTATAACATCAGCAATTTATTCAGTTACTTATTACTCCTGAATCTTTATTTCTAGGAATATGTGTGTGAGCATGTATATTTGTGTATATGTTTGTGTTCTGACCTGTTTCCTGTAGAGAATTCATTTGGGCTTAAGTTGGCAAAGGGATGAAAAAACTACAGCAGACTCTGAAGTTCTCTGTAGATACGCATAGGGAACTGTGATCTTGGGCATCATCCTACTTCCCTTTCTTTAAAGCCCTGATTGAGTTTTAAAGATGTTCTTCATATAGGCAGAGTGGAATAGGAGGACCCTGAGCTTTGTGACTAGATGGAGCTGGGACTGAATCCCAACACTTCTCCCTACTAGTCCTGTGAGTCTCGACTTCCTCATCTGTAACATTAGGGACAATATTACCACCTTGTGAGGATTGGAGATAATATATCAGAATATCCTGGCACATAATAGGCCCTGAGCATATATTAGCCAATGTTACTGGAAATAAGTAATATGCTATTTCAGTAGAAGATAAAAAAATAAGTTAAAAATGGCCATTCTTAGATGGAACGGTGTAAGAGTGGCCATCTGTGCTGGTCTTCATGAATGATGTTCATAGCATGTATTAGCACACCAATTTAGATATTTTGTGCAAAACTAACCTAAAATGTTAAACTATAACTAACAAGAAGTTGAAATTTATTAATGCCTATGGAGTATTTCTTGTGAAAAGAGAACACCCATCCACAACCAGCAGAACACTGACTGTACATTCAGTTCCCAGCTACCAATTGTCGTTTGATTAAAATTAATCCATTTCTAGCAGGTACGCTTCTAATTGGGGGACTTTTCAAGGAAGCTTCATTAAATGCCCACTGTCTACAAACATTATGAAATAATTGTCTGTATTAGAAATGTCAGGATGATTAGACAAGTCACAGTCTTAGGTTGGTATGTAGTGAGAACCAAGCGTATGCTGGTACCTTTATGTCACTTTAGAACATTTGAGAGTTTTGTGTGAATTTTTTTTAGCCTTTTAAGCTTTTTCTCTAATGGGAATCTGTCTTTACCTTCCTTCTTTCGGGGTGAGGAGAGCAAGGCTAGAGTCACAATGTTTTAATAGAACTGCAGATTAGCTAATTTTGAAAAAAATTCTTGTTAAGATGATTGCCCATGAGGAAAATCCTTCATGTGTGAGTAACTATCTTTACTGTTTCATCTACTTTGCTAGAGAATAGAATTACCTGACAACATTTCAAAGGAGGATCACATACCAGATGTGGAGAAGTGTGGCTTACAAACAATGTGACATGCTTTCTGGAAAAGTCTGCATGATGATGGATCAGAGAGTTAAGTAAGCAAGCCATTCTACCTGACTCTGATTCTTGGCTCTGTATTATTATTATTTTTTTGGTGAGGAAGATTAGTCCTGAGCTAACATCTGTCACCAATCTTCCTCTTTTTTGCTGAGGAAGATTGGCCCTGGGCTAACATCCATGCCCACCTTCCTCTACTTTATATGGGATGCTGCCACAGCATGGCTTGATAAGCAGTGTGTAGGTCCGTGCCCGGGATCCGAACCTGAGAACCCTGGGCCACCGAAGTGGAGAGTGCAAACTTAACTACTATGCCACCGGGCCGGCCCTTGGCTCTGTATTTTATCTTATCTCTGTAGATGCCCAAATTCATAGACTAGATAAAAAAATAAGATATCTAGCATCCTCTTTTTACAGGATGGGGAGTGGGGAGTCCACAAGGTACTATCCTTCACTTGAAAATAGCTGAAATTAAATCACGTGTCTTTCTCAAAGCTGGGGTCATGGGCACCTATTGCACCAGAGTGTGGATTTACTCTGAAATCTAGGGAAATTGTGCCACATGTTGAAAATCATTCCCATGGTTGCAGCATTCATTAGGCTGGTGTGAGGGAATATAAGATACTAGGTTGTCAGATAATTTGTGGATGCAATTGCTTAAATAATGCTATTTGAGCAGTTGACAAAAAAATAGCACTATTTCAGCACGATTACTGTTTTATTATCACTGGAGAGCAACTTGATGAGTTGTGAGATTCAATATAGATGTTGCAGTTTCAGAGACCATGTCATTTGCGTGCTATTTGTTAAGTCCCTTAGAGTGTGGAATATGTTCAGGGAGGCATTAGCCATAGAAGAAGAGGGATATCTGAAAAGCTCAGGAGAGCTGAGATCAGGTATACAGTAGATCTCAAGGATCTTGGGGAAAGTCACATGTTATGTCCAATTAAGAAAGTCTGCCAGGTACTACTGAAAACGGATGTCTGATGTAGATGATTTTTTATTGTGATATCTGGGATATGAGGGGGTTGTTTGGTGTGAATCAGGGAGAGTCATGGGGGGACAGGTGTCAGAGCTAGAAGCCAGGAGTCTGCAAAGGTGAGAAGGATTCTGTAAAAGGTATTTGTTCAAATCAGGCAAATCTGGCTGTAGGAAGCTGCTGGAATGTGTACTACTTATTCTTTGTGTTGAAGAGAAAAAATGTGTCCGAATGTAAGGAGACCAATACAAGAACATATGTGAGTAGCACTAATGGTCATACTTCTAGTGATACTTGTCTGCTTTTACATTTCCAGAAGCCCTGACCCTGACTTCAGTCCTCACAGCTTATCTCTTAAGCTGTTTCTGGGCCTTCATCCTTTTGCAGCACTCCAGGATACTGGGGTAAACGTGGCAGTGACCTTGTTGATGCCCAAGAATCTCAAGTCTCTGTCTCTGAATGATCTGTCAAAGGACAGACCTTCCTAAGGACGGCATCCTTTCTTGAAATTAAAGAGAGAGGGGGAGCTTAATTTGAAGGATTGCCTCCTAGACTTTTATCTATTTCTGATTTTTACCAAGCATCTTTTGTGAAAAGTTTCATTGCAAAAGTCTATAGAAGAAAATAGAACAGATGATGGAAACTGATGACTAAAGTCAGCTGTTCCCTAAAAGCTGCAATAATGTCAGAGTGGTAACTGGATAATCCATTCTGTTTTGGGCTTTGTCTATTTTTCTTGTATGTGAATTGTCACTTGGTTGTCTCTTATTTACACTTCAGCGAATGGTTCACAATGTGTGTGTGTGGAGACATATGTGAAAAGTAGCTGTATTGTAACATTTATCATTAAAGAGCTGCCTTTGTTTCACTTTACAAGTGTCACATTGATGATGTGAATAATGAAGCTGACTGGCTTACTCACTGAAGGTTGCATCCATAATGGAGCAAATTTAGGTATCTAGGTTCTGGTTTTCTTTATTAGATAATTGGACAAAATCCTGAGAAATTGCTACTAATTGAGCACTCATTCCAGCTTTTGTCTCTATTGAGGCTGGGCAGGTTTTCTGATGGTTGCAAAAGAATTAAATATCCACCAAGCCTTGGAACAGCTTCTCTCATCCCAATGTGTTTTCATTAACTTTAACGGAGTCCCTGGGCTTAAATGTGGTTTATCCCAGAATTTTAATACTCACCTTTTATAAGAATCGCATATTGGAGGATGTTTTCATTTTAGGAAAAAAGTGTGATCAAAGACAGGTCATATGTTTCCTTCTTTGAGGCAACAGGGGCAGATGGGCAAGGTTCAGATCAAATGTTTTTGCTAGCATGACATTCAATAGGTAACAGTTGCCCTGCATCAGGGCATGAAAGAGTTAGAGGAAAGAATAATAGAAACTGAAAAACCTTTGAAAATCCGTATAATATTAGGTATTTTGAAAATGAGTAGTTAAAAAAATTTCATTTATAGGAAATGCACAATAAAGCATAGGTATGCTATTTCAATAGCAACCCTCCTTTCCCCTCCAACTGCTGCTATTCAAGTTTAGGCCCTGATAGTTGCTCTGTTTTTGTATTTTAGGATAGCTTCCCTAAAGTACTCTTTGCCTCCACACAACGTCTCCTACTTCAAGTCTGTCTTTCACAGGATTTCCAGGCTAATTTTCTTGAGGCACATCTGATCCTGTTACCATTATGTTAAAAAAGTAATAATAAACAGGGGCCAGCCTGGTGGCATAGTGGTTAAGCTCGCACACTCCGCTTTGGCAGCCTGGGGTTTGCAGGTTTGGATCCCTGGCATAGACCTATACACCGCTTATCAAGCTTTGCTGTGGCGGCATCCCACATATAATAGAGGAAGATGGGCACCTCTTAGCCCATGTTAGCCCAGGGCTAATCTTCTTCAGCAAAAAGAGGAGGATTGGCACTGGATGTTAGCTCAGGGCTAGACTTCCTCACCAAAAAACCCCCAAATTATTAAAAAAAAATAATAATAAACAATTCCCCAAATTTAAAATAAAGTTCTAACTTGTTAGCATGACATTATTTAACCCTGACCTATTCAAAGATTTATTTTCTAATATTCATCATGCATTCAGGTTTCCACCAAGCTGGAATAACTACCTGCTCTTCTCACACAAACCCTTGCATGTACTCCCTCTGCCTGTGCTAATTCTCTTCCTGAAACCTATACTCCTCAACTCCTTGCATTTCTACCAGTTGAAATCCTACCTCTTCTTCAAGGTGTACTCTGGCATGCAGCCGCCGAGATGGCCCCAATGATCTTGCTTCTTGGTGTTCATTCCTGTGTGATCCGGTCCCCTTCACTGGGGCCTAGACCTAATGACTCATTTCTAATGAACATAGTATGGCAAAATGCATGAGCTGTCACTCCTGGGATTAGAAGATACAAGGACTGTGATTTAGATCTTGCTCATTATTGCTCTCTTGTTCTTTCACTCTGAGGGAAGTCAGCTGCCATCTTGAGAGATGTCCTATGGAAAGGCCCAAATCGCAAGGATCTGTGGGAGGCCTTCAGCCAATGGCCAGTGAGGACTTGAGGCCCTCAGTACAACAGCTTGAGAGAAACTAAATCCTGCCAGCCACCACATGAGTAAGTTAGAAGCAAATCCTTCCCCAGTAGAACCTTCAGAAGAAATTCGTCCCAGATAACACTTTGATGGTAACCTTGTGAGAGACCTTGAGGCAGGGGCATCCAGCTAAGCTGCAGAAGGATGTGTGACAGAAACTCTTGAGATGATAAATGTTGTTTAAACCATGAAATTTGGGGAGGTATTTGTTATATAGTAATAGATAACCAATATAGATTTTGGTTCCAGGAGTTGGGTTTAAACCTCTGAAACATTCTATAATTCCTCTAGTAAAAATTAATGTCTCTCTTTTATATATTCCTAGAATGCATCGTGTGTACTGGTATTTTGGCACATTTCAAGTTCTACCTTCTTTTGTCTTCATTTGTATGTGGCTTTTCTCCTGTATAAAACCACAACGTTCCTTGAGGTCAGGGGCTATGCCATGTTAATCTTTGCACTCATTTCCCCAAGAGTTTTGGCAACAGATTTTATGTAGTAAGTGCTCAATAAATATTCATTGAATTGAAATCAGTGAATATATTTAGCTATACTTCAATGAACCAAGGTTAGTAAATAAGAACAATTGGCCATATCCTGTCTAAAGATTTTATAGCTCTTGAGTTTTGTCAAGAATTATTGAGTATAAACTCTAGTGGTTTATTCAGGGGCATCTTCTCAAATATCTCACCATACTTAACATTATTTCTTATTTTAGGGGGAAGAGAATTACAAGAAAAACATGATTTTGATGAACGTCCTATAGATTTAATTAATATTTTTCGACATTAAAATATGAAGAATCTTAGATTTTATTATACGATAGCATCTACTGGACTATCAGGATTGTGAGGATGTTTTAGACTTAAAAATGATGGTCACTTGGATGACTTCACAGCCTCTATTTCTCTTTAGGAGTTCTGTTTTCTTTACTAAGTGATTCAACGTGGACATTGTTTTCCCCTATGTAGTGGTTGTAAACTTACAAATTATTTTTGAGATTTGGTACTGCCATGAAGTAGAAAGAATGGTGGTTTTGGTGTGAGACAGTTCCAGTTTGAATTTTGGCTGAACGACTTATTTGCTGTTTGACCTTGGGCAATTTACTTAGTATCTCTGAGTGTTCCACATATGTTTGATGGCACAGTAGACCCCAAGTTATGGGTTTTGAGGAATAATTGAGACCATATATCTAAATATAGAGAGAGTCTACATATTGAGATATATCTCAATATGAGCCAAAATTATTGACGAATAATTTTATAGGCTCAATATTTAGCCTATATAAAGAGGCTAATTGAGCCTATATATAGAGAGAGACTATATATATAGTCTATATATGGAGAGAGACTATCTATCTATCTGTCTGTCTGTCTATCTATCTTGAGAAAGAGCTTACTACAGTGTATGACAATTAGAAATTATTAAGTAAATAGTAGCTGAATATCAGACTATCTAGGCCATCTAGTTCATAGTATTGAAACATTCTCTCCATTTCCAATTTATATTCTCATGGAATTCATGGCTCTCCTTTCTTTTGTTTAAGCTGACCCATAGACAGAAATATCTCCATCATCCCATCTGTGATTTTATAGACTTACCATTGCTACGAATGCATTTCATTCTTCCCTTTGTTTTGTCATCCACTCAACAAATATTATTGGGTCCCTATTAAAAATAAGAGACTAGGACTATCACTTCTTTGAATTCTTGGTGCATTTGATTATTTGAAACAATCACTTGATACTGGCCGTCTGCTAATCTTTACTGTTAGATATCACTTAGTGTGGAGGAAGATTTGCTATAAGCAGTCACTTTGTAGTTATCCAACCTTGATTCAGTTTCCTACTCTTTTCCTTGCCAGCTGTGTGACCTTGGGTGAGTCACTTAATTTGATTAATAATCAGTTTCCTCGATTGTAAAATAGGAGGGATAATGGTACCTCATAGAGATGCTGTATTGATTAAATACTACACTCACCATAACGTCCTGGGCACATTATCCAGCATAGAGTGTTCAACAAAATTTAGCTATTATACAAGTATATTATGCATTTATCTTGTTTCACATATTCAAAATAATGTAAATGTGCACTGTAAACTGCAAAACTCCTTACAAGTGTGGGTGGTAGTTTTTAATAGTGTCTAGGAGGGGGACTATTTTTAATACCTCATTGAATTCACGGGTCTAGGAAAACAGCTGGGTAATCAATAGGTGATCAATAAAGGTTTGCTGTTGCATATGATGATGTGTTGAAAAGACACCAGGCAAGCCTCATTTAGTGCTAGACAAGATGATTGCTTAAGGTATGGGTCAACCAATAAAGTGCTCAGGCACCCTCTTTGCCAGGGAGCACTAGCACCCCATAGTGTTTGCTTTCCTTTGTTTATTCCTTCATGGCCTGTCTTATGCCAATGACATCCTATTTTGCCACCAACAAGATTTTGACTCCCAGCAAAGAGTTTGATTCTTTTCTAAAGGACAAAAAAAACACAGGATTCTTTTCATGGCTAAAACACACACTGGATGTTATAGCAGGTTGAGAGGGCTAGCCTCAGATGGATGGGAGGGTCATGTTCTGGGCCTCTCACTTCCCGTTAGAGGAACTGTCCAGTATGCTAGGAGACTAAAGAGACCATTCTATAGACCCTTGTTGTATGTTGATTTTATTTATTTATTTTTTAATTTTTTTATTGTAACTGTGCAGAACACACCAACTACTCCTAAGCAGCAATATCTCTTTTCCTCATAAGTGGAAAATAATCAGCCAATTAAGTTGTAGGTTTGAAAATTTTTCTTTCCACATGGATTAAAAAAACAGGCTTGATTAACTAAATTAGAAGGCTTATGTTGAGTAGAATTGAGAGGTAAAATTCACCATGTAAGATAATCTAGAATGTGGAGAATGGTGAATCCCAAATTGATGTATTTAATTATATTTTTATGGAGGTCACGTTGGTTTACAACATTATATAAACTTCAGGTGTACATCATTGCATTTCATCTTCTGTGTAGACTACATCATGTTCACCACCCAAAGTCTAGTTGCCCTCAGAACTGTACACATGTGACCCTTTACTCCTTTTGCCCTCCCCCCACCCACTTCCCCTCTGGTAACCACCAATCCGGTCTCTGTATCTATGTGTTTGTTTGTTGTTTATCTTGCATATATGAGTGAAATCACATGGTAATTGTCTTTTTCCATCTGACTTATTTCACTTAGCATAATACCATGGAGGTCCATCCATGTTGTTGCAAATAGCAAGATTTTGCTTTTTTGTATGACTCAGTAGTATTCCAATGGAATACTACTATATATTGGAATGGTATACTACTATATATACATACATATATATATATGGAATACTACTATATATGAAATATATATATTCCATATATGGAATGGAATACTACTATATATACATATACATATATGTATATATGTGTATATATATTTATACATATATATATATACCATGTATTCTTTATCCATTCATCCATTGATGGACACTTAGGTTGCTTCTAAGTCTTAGCTACTGTGAATAACGCTGCAATGAACATAGGGGTACATATATCTTTTTGAATTAGTGTTTTCATGTTCTTTGGGTTTTTTAAAATATTTATTATTATTATTTTATTAAATAAAATTTTATATTTTATTTTATGTTATATTTTATTATTTTATTATTATTTATTATTATTCTTTGATTTTTTTGTTTTTTGGGGTTTTTTAAAATATTTATTTATTTTGTGTGTGTGTGGGTGTGTGCATGTGTGTGTGTGAAGATCAGCCCTGAGCTAACATCCATGCCGATCCTCTTCTTTTTGCTGAGGAAGATTGGCCCTGAGCTAACATCCGTGCCCAACTTCCTCCACGTTATATGGGACGCCACCACAGCATGGCCTGACAAGCAGTGGGTCGGTGCACACCTGGGATCTGAACCCATGCCGCCGGCAGCGGAGCACACGCACTTAATCACTACACCATAGGGCCGGCCCCACCGTGTTCTTTGAATAAATACCCAGAAACAGAATAGCTGGATCATAAGGTATTTCTATTTTTAATTTTTTTGAGAAATCTCCATACTGTTTTTCATAGTGGCTGCACCAGTTTACATTCCAACCAGAAGTGTATGAGGGTTCCCTTTTCTCCACATCCTTTCCAACATTTGTTATTTCGTTTTTTTTTTTTTGTTTTTTTTTTTTGCTGAGGATGATTTACCCTCAGCTAACATCTGTTGCCAATCTTCCTCTTTTTTTGCTTGAGGAAGATTAGCCTTGAGCTAACATCCATGCCAATCTTCCTCTATTTTGGATGTGGGTCACCACAACAGCATGGCTGATGAGTGGTGTAGGTCCGCACCCGGCATCGATACCCATGAACCCAGGCAATGGAAGCAGAGCACACCGAACTTAACTGCTACGCCATGGGGCTGGCCCCTTTCTTGTCTTTTAATAATAGCCCTTCTGGTGGGTTTGAGATGATAACTCACTGTAGTTTTGATTTGCCTTTCCCTAACAGTTAGTGATGTTGAACATCTTTTCACATGCCTCTTGGCCATCTGTATATCATCTTTGGAAAATGTCTGTTCAGACTCTCTGCCCATTTTCTGATTGGGTTGTTGGTTTTTTGTTATTGAGTTGTATGAGTTCTTTATATATTTTGGATATTAACCCCTTATCGGATATATGATTTACAAATATTTTCTCTCAATTGTTAGGTTGTCTTTCATTTTGTTGATGGTTTCCTTTGCTGTCCAGAAGCTTTGTAGTTTGACATACTCCCATTTATTTATTTTTTCTTTAGTTTCCCTTGCCTGAGAAGGCATGATATTCAAAAAGATACTGCTAAGACCAATGTCAAAGAGCGTACCGCCTTTGATTTCTTCTAAAAGTTTTATGATTTCAGATCTTACATTCAAGTCTTTAATCCATTTTGAGTTAATTTTTGTGTATGGTGTAAGATAATTGTCTACTTTCATTCCTTTGCATGTGACTCTCCAGTTTTCCCAACACCATTTATCAAAGCGACTTTCCTTTCTCCATTGTATGTTCTTGGTTCCTTTGTTGAAAATTAGCTGTCCATAGATGCATGTTGGTTTTAGATGCAGCAACCATGGATATGCACAGCTCAGATCTCCTTCAAGAGAGCCTGTTGCCTGGAGCAAAGGTGACTGGCAGTCCCAGCTGCCCCTTCTGTGAACTCTGAGACCATGCTTCCCTGGCTGCTCCTGCCAATGGCTATGTTGGGGGCACTAGTGCCAGCCTGTTCCCTGAGACTCAGGACTTTTACCTTTGACCCTGCTGAGAATTTCTCAGAACTGCCCTGCAGTCTGAGGGTCTTCCTAATGCAATCTTTCCATTCCTCTATGTTTTCAGAAGTATCAGACCTGTGATCTGAAATCTCTTCTTGCCCACTCCTGTTCCCTTCCTTTTCACCCACTAAAAAAGTTTAACCCCCCAAATGTTGCATGTGGCTTCTCAGAAAATCTGCACTGACACAGTTGATAATGTGTTATCATACCAGAAATACAGCTCCATTCAGTAGAGATGCCATACTGGTCCAATATGGAGCTATTCTACCCCAAGCCTTCATATCTAGGAATCCGTGCCCTTGCACTGAACAGAATATGCCTGTAGTCTTTATCATGAAAGAACCTGTAAATTTATACAGAAAGGAAGATAAACATCTCAAATTCATTAGCACAATCATGGACCCCTCAACTCAGACTTACAATTTGTGTCATTCTATATGCATATTTATTTAATATGATGATATATATATATTTTGTGTGTACGTGTGAGGAAGACCAGCCCTGAGCCAACATCAGATGCCAATCCTCCTGTTTTTTTGCTAAGGAAGATTGGACCTGGGCTAATATCCGTGCCCATCATTCTCTACTTTATATGGGATGCCGCCACAGCATGGCTTGACAAGTGGTGCATCGGTGCGTGCTGGGGATCCAAACCCGTGAACCAGAACCCATGAACCCAGGGCCGCCGAGGTGGAGCACGGGCACTTAACTGCTGCGCCCCGGGCCGGCCCCAATGATGATATATTTTTATACATTAATTCTCCAATTAGCTTATAATCTCTTTGAAGGCTGTAGCTGTATCCAATTGATAACAATTTGTGCTTTCCCCTCTGACATTAAACACTTTCAATATATGACAAGTAATATGTATGAAATGAATAATTCCATAATGGATCCAAGAAGGATCTTTGAACATTCAGATCTAGGTTCAAATCCCAGCTGTACTGCTTCATGTTTGTGTAACCTTGGTCATATTACTTTTGTCTCTTTGAGCCCCAATTTTCTCATCTATAAAGTGAGTTTTGTGAGAAAATTAATATTAACTATTGCTGTACATTGCAAGTTCCCCATAAACATATTTAATAACAACATGTATTTTACGAAATACAAATGAATTTACATAACTTTTCAGGATCATAACTTTGAAAGAAATCAAATTAACCTTCATACTGGACTCTGTCTTCTGGATGCTTAATGTTTATTATCCTGTTAAAATAATATTATTTATTAATATTAATAATATACTATTAATAGAATTATATTATAATTAAGAATTATATAATTATAATATACTGATATAATTAATAATACTCTTCGTAATATTGTTAATTAATATTAATTGTTATTAATTAAGAAGAATTAGAGTGGTCTTGATTTATTTCAACACAGACAGTATATAAGAAAGCTGTGTTCTCCGTTGAGTTTCTACTATACAAACTCACATCTTTAAGTAGCCTTTCTTATCTTATAGCCTTATAGGCTTAGAATATCCTGAGTGAAGAGCTCTCACTAATTTGCCCAAGGCCTGTCCCGGTGGCTGTTGTGAAACAGGAGGCAAAATTTTCCTTAGCTTACCTATCCCACATATCTTATCTGCTCAAGGTTGGGCTTCTATGCTTCCCAAGGTTACAACTGGCTGACCAGAATGCATTACCCATGTTGATATGTTAAGGGATAAGACTGAAGACAGCTCCCAAGGCCTTCCTTCTCTTTCAGGGTAACATACAATTTAATAGTGACCTCCAGAAGACGAGACCTTGTTTTTATTTTCTAACCAAAATATCTTAGGTCCCGAGAATTTTAGACTATGTAGGAGCAAACCCGGGGAAATGTATTTTGGGTGTGTGACAACTTTTGTTAGCCCTGAATCATAGCAGAAGTGGCTACATCTACTAATCACTTCAGGGTGAGTCTGTAGTTTTCACCCTGATTTTTATCAGAGCATTTAATATTGCTTGGAAACATACCCTAATTCCCACAGAAATTGGAGTTTTTGATAACTAGATCAAAAGACATGTGTGATGTCTGAAAAATATCCAGTCTTCTATTCTGCAATAGTGAAAACATGTTGTTCCTAAATATCTATAATCTTTTACTTCTTATGGTCTATAGCCTGAATTATCAAAGAATTCATTAAGATGTCCATGAGTGATAAGCTGCAGTAAGGAAGATCCTGATTTAGGGGGTATTAAACCCACAATGTAAACTTTTTGACAGCTGAGAAAAACACTGAACCAAGAGAATATGTTCTGATGTGTTCTCTGCAGGGACACAGGATGAACATTTAAACCATAGCGAACAGAAATGATAACCTTCTGTGTTAACATGTAGTTTTTAACAATGACTACTGATGAAGTTCTTTCTGTCAGCTAACCCAAATGTTTTATGCTGCAGTTCAAGAATATTATTTTTGTTTCCATATGTTTAAAGTACTTTTTGATTTATAGCAGAGAGAATCTTGACATAGTCTTTCCCCATCTGCTTTTAATTTGCTACTAGAATACCTCTGTCTTCCACTATCTATTTCCTCTTTTATGAAGCTGTTTACTCTGTCGCACCTTGTAACCCTAGACTCACTTCTAGCTTTGCTTTCTGACTAGCATAAAGGAATGTTCATATGCATATATTTGACAACTCTCACCATTATGTCCAAACAACCATCAAACTCTATGATATTAGCTCTTAAATATTTCACAATCCTATCTGTATTTCCCCATCAGCAAAACCACTGGCTTAGAACATACTTCTGTCACTCTAACTTTGAACAATGAGGTCTCTGAGCTTTTGTTTTCCAGAACCCTCACTGATAAACATTGTTGAGCCTTGGCCTCCAGTTTGTATCATTTATATACGAAATACTAATTTATTGTGCACATTATAAAATGTATAATTTTATACACTATAAAATGAATGACAAAAGCTGAGAATTTTTGAAGAATAATATAAAAATAATTAAGAGTAGAATTTCAATTCCTTTTCTCTCCAAATGAATTGTCTAGACTCTCCTTGAGAGAAATACATCCCATGCACCCATCTTTGGAGACTATTGTCCTCAGATATGGCAATAGTACTTTAACTCATGGTCTTACATTTTAATTTGTTCCCTTAAATTCCCCTCTACTTAGCTGCCAAGGTGATTTATATAAAATGTGTACTTGGCCCTGTCACTCCACTGCATGAAGTAATTCAGGGGCAGCTTCTCTCAGGATGAAGTCCAAGCCCTCTTGTACAAAGCTTTTACACCCCTTCCCCTAGCTGCCTTTCCATCTTAATCTCTCTAGTCTTCGCTGCAGACTTCTCCTTTTAGTAACATGATATAGCTTGTAGTTTCACTCTGCACATCTTACTTTTACATCACTCAGTGCCTTTGCTCATTCTATTCCTTTCACCTGGAATACCACTCCTAATCTTCCTGACTCACCATTCAAAGACTCATTCCTCAAAGTCATCTCAAGGATCTCTTTTTCTAAGAATTCCTCTCAGGGCTATTTTAACCACTAGATATTGCAGGCATAGAGAAATGTCCTATGGGTTACCAAGGCCTACTATAAATGTCAGCAACCAGAAGGAGAAAAAAAAAGGCTGCAAAACTGAAATGAATAAATGTTTAATTAAATACTTAAGAATATACATATTATTATATCAACCAATCAACTGCTTTTGCAACTTTTATATAGTTATATAAAAATTACATTCATTTATGATGTATGGCAGTGTTTTAATGTGTTTGCTATGACATGGACTTGGACTTCAAAAAATAGTAGTGCATCGAGCCTACTAATAGCATAATAAAGCTCTGCTTTTTTGGTGTTACCACATGGTCTGAGCAAAGCTTCCTCAGATCACTCAGAATTTATAACAAAATCATCTCATAAGTCTGTCTCTTTCACTTTTTCTTGGCTATAGCAAGCATCATTTTTAGAGCAAAAGGACCATATACCAGGATTTATTTAGCTTACTAGTATTTTATAAAACAAAATGCTCAGCATTCAAAATTTTAAATAAAAAAATCAATAAAACTAAATATTTAGTACATATCAAGTACAAACATTTATAGACATATAAAGCATTAAATAAAATTTATAAAACTATGAATATTATACATACTTTCTTACTCTAATGTAGCAAATTAAAGTGATACATAAAGTATTTAAAAATCACAAAATACACAAAGACAATTAAATAAAATTATGAAAAAATATTTGATCTTTAAAAATAATCAATCTTACAGGCAATGTGTGTCAATTCTTGAGTTGTAAGTGTGTTTTTTGAAATGTGTTTTTCAGTGGCTGAATTAATTATTTGTGAGTCCATACCAGCTGGAGAACTATCAAGGAGATAGATACAAAATAAGCCAAATATATTCCTCTAATTACTTCATCTTCAAATAAAATCATTTTTTGTTTGATAAGTTTAGAAGACCATTGTAAATTTTTTTTTTCTGGAACTCCATACAATCCTTTCATTAATAGCCATATGTAGTTTTGTTTCAAATAAAGCATTTATAGTTCGTCTTCATTTTCTTTGTTTTCATTGCATGTAGATGGAAAAGTCAATGCTAGGTTACTTTATCAATATGAATATCGGCGTGTGTGAGATCCATTTCTTCAGAAATTCTTTGTGCTAGAATAAGAATAATTTTTGCAGTAGCAACTTCGCTTTGTCAGCTTTTGTTTTCTAACTCCTCCAGAGTTTTATGAAATTTTAGAAGAGTAATTTTAAGTGAGAACAACTTGATATCATTTTTAATTTTAATTTTGTATATAACTCTCTGGGTAGAGATGATGTTTATTCAGCAAGTGATTTCATCACAAATTGATAAATTTTCATTGATGTTGATCTCAAGAGGCTTTTATATTTATCCATATATTTACCTTTATTAAAGAACTTGATGTTTTCATATGGCTTTGAATTATTGTCTAGTATCCTTTCATTTCAACTTGAAGGACTCCCTGTAGTATTTCTTGTAGGGCAGGTCTAGTGGTGATGAACTCCTTCAGCTTTTGTTTATCTGGCAAGGTCTTAATTTCTCTCTCATTTTTGAAGGACAGTTTTGCTAGATACAAGGTTCTTGGTTGACAGGTTTTGGGTTTTTTTCAGTACTTTAAATATATCATCCCACTGCCTCTGTAAGATTTCTGCTGAGAAATCTGCTGAAAATCTTATTGAGGATTCCTTTTATGTGATAAGTGACTTTTCTTTGCTGCTTTCAGGATTTTCTCTTTGTCTTTTGTAAGTTTGATTAGAATATTTCTTGGTGTGTTCTCTTTGAATTTATTCTGCTTGGAGTTCATTGAGCTTCTTGTATTTGTATATTCATATCTTTTGTCAAATTTGGGAAGTTTGGGGCAATTATTTCTTTAAGTGAGCTCTCTGCACTTTTTTCTCTCTCTTTTCCTTCTGAGATTCCCATAATGTAAATATTGGTCTGTTTGATGGTATCCCATAAGTCTTTTAGGCTCTGTTCATTTTTCTTAATTCTTTTTTCTCCTCATATTTGATAATTTCAAATAATTTGTCTTCAAGTTCAAATATGCTTGTTTTAGTTGCTTTTGAACCACTCTTGGGTATTTTTCAATTTACTTATTATATTTTTCAAATCTAGAATTTCAGTTTACTCTGCCCTTAATCTCTTGCCCCCAGGTGTCTGTGGGTCTGTAGTCCCCTTGTGGTTTTCACAGGTCATGCCTATTGCCTTCTGCAGTTTTCCTAGGCTGAGATCTGAGCCACTTTTGTCCATCTGTGCTGCGAGTTGGTGAGAGATAGATCAGTCCATCAGGCAGCTTGGAGACAGATTAGAAAGTTGCAAATTTGGCCCACTCTGTTCTCTTCAGGTCACTGAATGGGGTTGAGGACTAACTGGCTGTTTCCCCCAAATAGGGTAGGGCAAGGGTTACTAAAAAGACCATGAAATTTACTACTATTTTCTATGTGGCTTTTCTTAATTGGGTGTTTGCCTTGTTGCTGTAGATCTTTGACTGATTTTCAGAGGGTGTATAAAGTTATTTTAGTCAGTTTTAAGTTGTCATTTTGTGTTTCCATTGGGGAATGAAGGCCTGGAGCTTCCTAGTCCACCATCTTGCTGATGTCAGTAATTTCAGAATTTTTAAAATACCGTAATACACATCTCTTTGGAATACCCCTGGTCTTGTTTTATTGGCCTCTATTGGTGTAGTTGCTTCCTTGGACTCAAGTTTCCTCCTCCATGGCTGACGTCTTTGCTGTGGTCTCTGATATAGCTGGTCCAATGGGGCTTCAATATCTTCCTGCCATGTTTGACTTCTCTAAGAGAAATTTTCAGAACTGTTAACTGTGGGAAGCTCCTCTTTTCTAGCCAGAAGCTATTTTGGAGAATTTTTGCTTATCTTTCTGCCAGCCGGAGAATGAAGGACCTGTCCAGACAGAGACAACCACCTGCTTCAGAGAATGCTTCCCATCAGTTTGTTTTTTTGGGAGGGAGGAGGTGGTCAAGTGGAGATGGGATGGGATTGGTGGGGGAACTGTAGACGTAGAATAGGAAAATCACCTAAATGGGCTTTAGGTGAAGTTTTCAAGTATGGGAGGATGGGAAGGGTAGGGAAAGGGGAATGGTGAAAAAAGTTATTAATTTCTGTTCAAAATAATGTTACTTCCTCTATTCCCCCTGACATTCTTAATATTGCAAAATAACACGGTCTACCAAAGCTCCCATATGATAATCTGATCGATCTTTGTAATCCTAGTATCTAACAGGGTATATCAAAAACTTAAGTGGTCCTTAATATGTGTTGAACTGCAATGACAATTATCCAGTCTTAAAAATGATTCTGAATGCAGACCTTTAATATATACCTTTCCCACAAGAAAGTTTTTTATTCCCAAGTAGTGTTTCATGAGCCTGTAAAGAATCAGACAACTACTTAAGGTGGAAGTATGTGTGAAAAATATTTTAAAATGAAGTTTGCTTTCATCTCTGTAGAGGATGAAGGAGATTATGGGGATAAAGAATAATATTTTTTCCTTGCCATGAAAATTTCTAATCTTCTATTTTGTCTCTCTTAATTAATCAATCAATCAGTTTTATTAAGGATGTATTTGCCCAGGATTTCTGAAAATGCTATCAGACATAATAAAAAGGTCATAGTTCTGGTCCTAGGAGAACAATACAATATACCTGCTTGCATCTCATTAGGCAATGAGTTTGTTTATTCTACATTGGACTTTCTATTTCCTCAAACTTCTGCAAAATTTTATTTTAGCTTTTGGTGAGTGAGATATGGAAGGAGGTAAAAGAATAACCTAATTTAATTTTCATTTGAGAGACAGCCTTGTGTATAGAAATGAGCCTTGGACTCAACAGCAGAAGATCTAAGTTCCAGTCTTAGCTCTTTAACTCTTGTTAATGTGTCATTGTTCAAGGAAATTCAACTTTCCATTTTCTCATCTATAAAATAAGATAACCGCAGTTCCCTTACATACCTAACAGAGATTTTAGGAAGTCCAAATGACAGTATGTGTGAGAAGATGCTATAAAATGTGAACTGTTGCGATGGTCTTTTCCTTGACCCTCCCTTTTTTCTACTCTCTGTGTTGGAGGAAAAAGACAGTTGGCAGATTGGAGGGCAGAAATTGGCAGCAATAAATGCCCAAGGTGGTAGCCCATGGACAGCATGGATTGCCAACAAATCTATATGTGTTGGAAAAAGGAATGTTTGGAGAGCTTGTGTGTATATGCGTGTGTTACTAGATCACGTCCTTCGCCTACTCACAACACTCCAGGGGCTTTCTAACGTACTTAGCAAAAAATTCTGTGTCTCTCCTATGGCCATCAAGACACTTTCTCTTGCTTCTAATTTCCTCCTTACTCCTCTTCCCTTCTACATGTTTGCTATTTCACAAACATTCCAAGCCCATTTCCTGCTCAGGAGCTGTATATTTAGATTCCTCTCTCTATAGGGCTCTCAATCCTGACAGATGCATGACTCATCCTTTCTCTTTATTCAGGTTTCTACTCAAAGGCCATCTCTTCCGAGTGGCCTTCCCTGATCATCTATCTAACATAGTATCCCCTGTCTCTCTAGTCCTGTGACCTCACTTTATTTTTGTTCATCGTACTTAATGTTACTTCTTCTTTTTTTATTTATTTTTTTGTGAGGAAGACTAGCCCTGAGCTAACATCCAAGGCCAATCCTCCTCTTTTTTCTGAGGAAGGTTGGCCCTGGGCTAACATCCGTGCCCATCTTCCTCTACTTTATATGGGACACTGCCACAGCATCGCCTGACAAGCGGTGCATGGGTGCATGCCCAGGATCTGAACCTGTGAACCCCGGGCCATTGAAGCAGAATGCGCGCACTTAACTGCTGTGCCACCGGGCTAGCCCCTTCCTCTCCTTTTTTTATATATGCACTTTTCATTATTTGTACCCCCCACTAGAATGTAAACTCTAGGAAGGCAGGGGCTTTGTCTTATTTTTCCAGATCCATATTCAGTGCCTGGCACACTGTAGATGCTCAATAAATAATTATTGAATGAATAAATGACTGGCTGAATGAATGAACAAACAAGAGAGTACTTTCCATGAACTCTACATAAGATTTGTAGCCAAGTCTATATTTTGGGGAGTATTATCTCTGCTTATAGATTAAACACCTGATCACAGTTAATAGCACTTAGCTTTTCCCACTTTTCATAAGAGCCCGATCTTTTGCTCTTACCTCAAAAGCCTGGATGGATTCTTTTAAGCCATTGCTTTGAAGGCATTTGTATATTTTTCTAAAGATGTTTAATGAGTTGGAAATAACCATGCATGAAACACTTTTAGCGTAGCCTTTACAAAGTCAGCTTTTGCAATTTAGGATTCTTGTTAGATAACTCATTGGAGAAAAATGTATTCATTTATATCAGATTGTTTCTATCACAGATGATTTTTGAAGCTACTTTTCAAGTAATTTAAAATATGAGGTTATAGCAAAGTGACAAGACACAGATCCTCCAAAGACAGAAATCCAAATTGGGCTCACATGGAACTCAGTGGACAGCTTTGCTGGCAGCATCACCTTGTAGACAGTTGGAGGCAACTCTATGTACGAGTTAGTGGCTTGGCCACTGGCACAGCTGCTGAGATTGAGGAAAGCAAAAGTAATTGTAATTACTGACATTCCAGATTTTCATGCCCTAAGCACTTATGAGAGTAGCTGCCCTATAAGCAGAGAAAAAATTAGAGAAAATAGGGAATGATAGAGACCTTAACACAGTTGTGTGGCTCTAACTTGGCTACCACACTAGCGCTGAGTAGTATTGTAGTAATTTTTTAGCTTTAGGATATAGCAAAGTGTGCTGAGATACAAGGGTGAGGACCAAAGGAGAGACGTCTCTAATTCTCTGTTAGCTAGAGACTGAGAGTTCATAAGATATGCAGTTAAACTGATGCAACTGTGTTTATGCCTTAGTTAAAAGTAAAACTATAGCACCGGCACCTGGAGATTTTACAAAGGGAGGAAGTCATTTTCAACAATTTTGTTAAAAAGTGTGTGGAATGAAGAAGAGGTATCACCAAATCTATTTCCTCATAGTCTATGTTTATCTTCTTATAATTAAGAACAGTTTACTCTCAGGTTTGGCTAGGAAAATATTTACCCTAATTTTCTTTGTTTGATTTCTTCTTTTAAAAAAGACAAACAACTTTGAAAGAAACGTTAGCCTGCTATGCTAGGAAGTTACTTGCTGAGTTCTGCTATGACAATGGAGAGCATTGCTGTGAGCCAATCAGGTGCTGCCTGTGGAGATGTTTTTGTTTGCAGCATTTTCACACATTCTTATTCAATAAAGCTTTTGTTTAACTGGCGTTGGAAGACCGTGTACTGCATTATGCTGTGATTTTGAAGTGACAGTGTCAGTGGGACTAGGGTAGAAGATCTGAAGTGAATTCAGGCTGAAAACTAAAGCTTTGTTTTTGCCTAGTTAGAAAGGAAAGTAAAATGTAAGATTTTTTCCCACTCCTGCTCCCACCGCTGGAAAAACAAAAACAACCAAAACAACAAGAGAACAGCAGCAAAACCAAATTTCCGTCTTTCTTGCACTATTTTTAGTGAGAGAACGCCATTCCAAATATATTTCTATATTTATTGGGGAAATAAGAAAATTGTCACAACTTCTATGCACAGCTTAAGACAGGCAATACAGGGCCGGCCCCGTGGCTTGGTGGTTAAGTGCGCGCGCTGCGATGCTGGTGGCCCGGGATCGGATCCCGGGTGCGCATCGAGGCACCGCTTCTCCGTTCATCCTGAGGCCGAGTCCCACATACAGCAACTAGAAGGATGTGCAGCTACGACATACAACTATCCACTGGGGCTTTGGGGGGAAAAATAAAATAAAATCTTTAAAAAAAAAAAAAAAAGACAGGCAATACATTTTTTTTTTTTGTGAGCAAGATCAGCCCTGAGCTAACATCCATGCCAATCCTCCTCTTTTTTGCTGAGGAAGACCGGCTCTGAGCTAACATCTATTGCCAATCCTCTCCCTTTTTTTTTTTTTCCCCAAAGCCCCAGTAGATAGTTGTATGTCATAGCTGCACATTCTTCTAGTTGCTGTATGTGGGATGCCACCTCAGCATGGCCGGAGAAGCGGTGCGTAGATACACGCCCGGGATCCAAACCCAGGCCGCCAGTAGCGAAGCGCGTGCACCTAAACATATTTCATAATAATATAGCTCAATCTAGTTACAATTTGACATTCTGACAAGTGTCTGTTTAAACAAGATTAAGCGATATATATTAGCAAAGAACAGTGTCTGTCATCAGCGTTCCTGAGATAAATCCATATCACAACAAATTTCTTCCTTACAGCTGAATTTAATACCTAAAACTTTGACTTTGAAAGGGTAAGGCAACGAGGCATGATGGTAAACCTATTACAGTACCAATGGCTCTAATTCTGCCCCTTGCATTCTGACTGACTTTGGTGTGCCAGGGAGCCTCTGTAGGGCTTTATTTTCTTCGTCTAACAGAACGAGGGGAATTTGCAGTATTTCTAACAAGTCTTTCTGTTCTAAAACTCTATGAATCACTTTGTTTCAGAATATAGGTATTTCAAACACCTTGGTGGATCTTTTAATAATACATTAATAGCATTTTTTTCTTCATGTTTGTGTGGATGTGTGCATGTGCAAATAGACTATAACCTGAAAGTTATTATGTCAGTAAATTTAGAGTTAAAATATTACTGACCTTTGCATTCAGGAAAAGGTAGCTGAGTGTAGTTCTCCTAACAATGCTTTCACAGTTCAGTTTTTCTTTCTATCATAGCGCTCATGTTATTTGGTAATTATTTTATATGTCCTTGTCCTACTTTAAATTCTGCTGATTCTTTTCATTCATGATATGTTACAGTTTCTCTCATCTTAAAAAATAATTGACCCATAATAATCATCATCTTTGATCACTCTTTCCAATCAAATCCAAGAACAATATTTCATACAGCTTCATTACTTACCTTCCTTACTTTTCTAATTACCAATCAACAGTAACTACTCATCTTTTTTTTAAAAAAAAAGTTCTCAATGGCATTTGACCTGCAATTACACCCTACCTTGCTGAAATTAGTTCTCAGTCATTTTCAATATTCTTTGCAGGCTCCCCAACTTGCCATGCAAGTAAGACTTTGGTGATTTCTGGTAGCTGAGGCTTGACCTATTCTCCTCTTCACACTTTCTCCAAGGGTCCTCATTTATACACTTGAGTTCCATAACCATCAGGTAACTTATATTTCCAACATTATTTCCCATAGTCAAGTCATTGTTCCTAAACTCTGCCTGCCTTCTGGTCAAATTTACTCAGACACCTCCCTGGCACTTCAGTTTCAACATGTTGAATACAGAACCAGTGCTATCTCTTCCCCTACTTCCCCAATCAGATAACTGTAAGCTTCCCAGATTCTCTTCTCCATGCTACCCTTGTAACATGGTGTAGGCCCTAATCTGTCCTAAATCTTAGAATCTGCCCTCTCTCCTCTCCTAACCCATTAATATTGCTTTAGTTTAAACTTTTCATCACTTCACACTGGAGCTATTATATTGGTGTTTTATCAGGTTTCTCTGTTCAATTTTTTTCTCTCCCATCTATTCACCACAGTAGTCATAGAAATTATTTAAAACTACAGATATGATCATGTGTTTTACCTATTTAAAACCTTATAATGTTTGCTGTTGTCTTCCAAACAAGTCCAAATATCAGGGCATGAGAGACCCTTTCTTTTCTGTACCTACTTCTCCAAATTCATCTATTAGACTTTCCCCACCTGCTCTTAGAAGCTGCGATACAGGCATACACACTGTTTACAATTCTCCAAACATGGCATACTGTTTTATATCTCTATCCCTACACTGTTTCCTTTACCTGGAGTTCCCATTACCCATGACTAGCCTGGTGAACTCCTATTCCTCCTATAAGACACAACTACGTGAGCCTTTTTATGATACTCCCCATAAGCACAACTGATTGTTCTCTCCTTGAATTTTTGGCCCTGATCCCTCATACCTTGTCCACACTTTATTTATGTTCTCTCATTAACCATGTTTTATTTATATGTGAATCCCCAGTGCATAACACTGTCCCGGATAAATAATAATTACTCAATACATGTTGGGTAAACAATGCACCAAACAAGCATCCCAGAAAACAGTGGAGAAGTATGATTAATAATGCAACAATATTTGCTAAGGATTTTGTGATCTTGTGGCCTTTTTCTCCCTATAATAATTGTGAAAAAAATCTGTAACTAAAAGAATAAAACAGGGAATAGGTTGATATTAAAATCCTGAGGGATAACGTGGCTATCGCAGGGGAAAGATCAAGAGGAGGAAGCTGGAGTATTTTGGGCACTTCTGAAGGGGAGATGGAGACCATCTGGAGAGGAGGATGCTGCGCGAATGAGTGCCAGGACAGAGATAAAAGTGAATGGAAAGGAAATGGTGGCTGAACAACATCAAAGAGGCAACTCTACTGTAGAATTGAACAAGTAACTGTGCACTCTCTCTGGCAGAGATACAAGTGGGTGGCATTGGTTGATGTATCCTGATGGTTATGACAAGGACTAAGAAATGGGAACATAATTTCGTTTAAGACAGCTTCTTCCAGTGTACCTGGGCTTATGTGCTTGGGACAAAGTAACACGAAACAACGGGGTATGTTCTGATGTTTTCAATTTTTCTTTATGTGCAAATGTATCTGTATGGTTTTCTACTTGAAATAACACTAACTTAAACTATTAATTTAAAGTAGGCCTTATTGACATGTTTAACTTTTTCCTTTTCAGAAAAATCCATCCAACTACTATAAGTACACCAAGAGTATTATTTAAGATGATAACCCCCCTTTCTGAAAGCAATTATTTCTGTGTTCTGCCATGGATTTTTCTTAGCAGAGGTCAGGTAGGCCTGTGTGTGGACAGGAAATTCATGTGACTAAAACAAGATACCGTACTTGTTTGACTTAAGAAAAAAATCATAAAGACAAACATCCTCTTCAACCATTTGTTTACAATTAATTGCTAATGATAGATAGAGAGCTTTGAGAGCAACAGGAAGTACAAATAATATAGGATGAAAATAGCGAAAAGAATAGTGTTAATAATAACAGTTGCAGATGGTTAGCGTTTTCCCTGGAAAGCATTGTTTTAAATTTCTGTTAAATCTTGCCAGATTTCAGGAAATTGTTTGATCTTAAGTAGAACATGTTGCCACTACTTCAGTGATAGTAAATGCTGCTGAAACATTTGCAAAATAAAGATCAATACACTGAAAATGCATAAACATATATGTTTAGGTGATAAATCAATTAAGTGCCATAAAGAAGTTACTTTTTGTGTGGTTACATTTCCAGGAAATCAAATTGGATCCTTCAAAGTATTCATACAACATCCATGATCTGAATTGTGATTTTTCTTGGCTAGAATAAGAATTACAAAAAAAAAAAAATCCCTTTCAAAATTCCCATTTTCATATATATTTTTCTTTACATATCTGCAATGAATTCCTTCCCTGTTTTTTAAACAATGAAAACAAAACCAAATAATGTAAATAAGTACCTACCATACTAGATACCAGATACTGAGAGACTTTATAATATAGTTGAAAGGAAATATTTGAATATGTTCCGTAGATGTTTGACTGACTCATAGCTCATTGTTTCACCTAACGGTGAAATGATGATACGTTTACTACTGTGTTACAGTCAGACCTATTTGGCTTTTTATCTAAAAAATTTTAGAAAAAGATGTGATAACTGTTTCATCTCCAACTTGAAGAGCTGTTAATTAATGAAAATATGGTACCAAAAACCAATTAGTGTTAATATGTGAGTAGTTCAAAACAGCAAAAATATTAAAGCAAAAACACAAACTAAACAACAACAACAAAACATTACCCAGTAATGTTTTGGCTACTAATATAGTCATTTCCTATTGATATGAGAAGAGGGTGAATATTTTAAGTCACTTTCACTTTAAGACCAATTCTACTTCGGTCTATTTGCAAATCCAAATAAAAACAATAGTTTAATACTGAGTATAGTTTTGGACACTGATTTATTAAAGACTCTGAGGAAGAATCTAAAACAACTTTAAAAGCTATTTTAGAGTAAGAGGGGTTATTCTAAAGAAATTCTTTGGAAGTTGTCCCTCTTGAATTTATAGTCACAAATTTATATTCCCTTTGTGATCTAAGTGGAAATGATCCATCTTCTGTTCAAATTACTGGTCAATATGTCAGTCAGCTCAAATGCCACTAATAAGATGCTAAAAAGTGCTTCTGAGGAACGGGGGATTTCTTTAACAAGACATAAAGTGCTTTTTAATCCATTTCTTACTCGTTAAAAGCATTATGATTCTTACAGATTGTTTTATCATGATGTGGTTTTAATCCTTTATGAGAAGGGAAAACACATTGTGCAATTCTGAAATATAAGTTAAGAACTGAGTCTGTGTAGCCTCCTTAATAATAGGCCTACCCGAAATCTAGGGTAATAACATAGATCTTCTGGAAGTACTGTGACCAAAAAATGGGAAAGATTTTTAAGGAAAATGGTAAAAATATTTGGGAAATTCTTTTTCTTATAAATTAAGTTTTTGAAATTTGCTTTTGACTTCTAAAGAATTTGGTTTGTCATGTTCTGAATCAAGTCACCAACTTCAGAATACCAAACCAATGAGTAATCATGGGAACCCTATGAGGAAACAAAGATAACATTGCCTTGTGGAAGAGAATGCTTTATTTTTCAAGCGAAACTTGGTTGCATTTGGGAGTAAGAGCAAAATTACCAATCCTTCTGTGCTTCCCGTTACTTCGTTTATCCCATTGTTTGTCTATTAATCTTTCCTCCCATTTGAGTACAGTGATCACATCTTTGATTAAATTGAATTCAGTTCCGCTCATAGCTGAATGTTGGAGGTACAACTGTGAGTAAAATCCTAAGAACAATGAGAAGGGATAGAGATTAGGGTAGGACAGGGTATATGAATCTGCCTGCTCCATGGAGAATGAACTGGAGAAGGGCAAGTAGATGAGAGAGTATACTATTGCAGTCACCTACATATGGCATAATGGTGGCTTGGATTAGGGTGGTAGAATTGGTGATAGAATTGGGATTGAAAAATACTTCATGAGTTGTAAGACATTATGATGGATTGGTTATGGAGGAGGAAGAGAGGGTGGGATCACGAGTGGTGCTTTGTATTACTCAGTAGATGGGAGAGAATATTGGAAGTGGGCCAGGTTCAGGTGGAGAAAATGGGGATAAGAAGAGAAATTTGGCTTGGGACATTTGGAAACCATTGAATCTTTTTCACCTTTATATTCTAGAATCAACTCACATACTTATGTCTCAGTAAAAGGTAAATAAATGAGTGAATTAGTGGGGATATGACCTACATCCTTGATATATATATAATCACCCATATATATGGCATTATCATGGGGAAAAACAAAGCAAAATTCTACATATCTCAACATGCCATCACTCCTATTTTAAACCACGGAGTTATTTCCTCATGGAGCTTTTCTCAATTAAGATTTATATACTTGCTTTTATGACTCTCTCAACAAAATGAAAAAACTGAATCTCTTTGCTTCCCATCTTTTTAAAAATATCTTGTTTACTGTCATTTGACTAATGGTCCATATGTGGAGCTTACTTCTTACAATTGCCAATAGTCTAATAGATCGCGTAAGCACTTAATTTTGAGTATTTGGGTGCAAGAAGTTCCAGGCATGATTTTCTACTCATAGTTTTTAGAACTTCCTTCTCTCTGCCAGGGAATGTGTGTTTTTGCTTCACAAACTTTAAAAGAGCCTTCTCTGTTTTATCTCCAAGCCCAGTAACTAATCTAAGGATCAGGAAATTTGACAGCTCCCCCCGAACTCTCCGCCCATGAATTCCCTTTCCAACAAAAAATGAGTTTAAGAACTATACCAAATATATTGACCAAATTTGGAAAAGAGTGTTAATTCTTTGGTTCTATCTATGCTGGAAAAATGTTTAAAATTTTGTGGTAATCATTTGAATATTGTATTAAGAAAACCTAATTTGAAGACCCAGGTTCTTATTTCCTACTGAATTATGTACAAGTTCCCTGGCATAGTGTTTACAGCATTCCACAGCATGCCACCAAGCTACTTTTCTATCTTTATCCTCATCTAATCCTTTCTCTCTAAGCCTGTGCTCCAGACAAACTAGACTGCCTGTCATTCCCTAGTTTTCCTAGTCCTGTTCTCTAGACCTGAAATCTTTTGCTCTTTACCAGATCGCTTCCCTTCTTGCTTTCATTTCCTGCCCATCTCCTATTCAAAAATCCCCAAATTTTGATTACTTTTCTTTCAAGGCCTATCTCAAGTGCTGGCTTCACCATAGCAGCGCTTTGTTATTTTTCTTAAAGCAGTTTTAATAATTTACATGCTTATCTTATACTTTAACCTTGTAAAGCTCCTACTTGTCCTCGTCTTTCTCATTGTGGTTATCGTAGTGACTTGCACATATCATGCAACCAATAAATATTTTTTGAATTAAGTTGAATCATCCCCACTGACAGCTCTTATTTATGTTAGGCATTGGGAAATTATTCAAATCATGGAATCATCTTGTTTGCGTAGACAAAGGTACTGTACCAGACTCTCCCCATTATATCGCCTCATTAGGCTTCATTCACCAAATATGGGTTGAACACCTACTAATTGCGATATGCCGTGTTACTCTGTCCTGGAAACAGGACCAGATATAATTACATAATCATGTGTTAGGAAAAATATATAATTATGTGCATCTCACATATTCAAAATAAATCTCTAAAATAAAATAATTAGACTAACTTGATATCAATTAAATCTTGTCCAAATAAAGACTGAATATTTAGCTTTGTTCAATCTCATAAATGCTGATAAAGAGAGTTAATCCTTCCACTTGAGAAAAACAATTAACACATATCTAACCCAGGGACTCATTTATTCAATAACTTTCTCAATCAAATTCATAAGTGAAAAAAAATTTTCTTTTCAGTGCCTTGGTTGTTTTACAAAGACACTTCCAAGCATTTTGTTTCAGAGTCTCTGATTTTAGGTATGTCTCTCAAAATTTTTTATAAACAGGGCAGAAGTAGAGCTGAAATCCAGCAGAGGCAAACAATTGTGGAAAATCTGTGAAGTAATGTTGTCTTTGCAACATTTTCCGGCCTACTTTTCAGGACCCATGGGCTTCAGATAAGCATTAGTTACATGTCCAAGACAAACCACTGGGGTTTTTAAGCCACTGTTCATCTTTGGTGTAACTTTCTCACAAATAATTAACAATAAAATGTACTCTTTTTCCATGATTAAAAAAATTTGGGGGGGGGGGAACTACCTGGGTATGCGTGATCTAACAATTCACCATTTTAATTTAAAATTTCCACCCAGCGTTGCATTCATAAAATGACCACACGATGATATGTAAGCCAAAAAGCATAAGAAGTGCATTGCGGGTAAGGAGTTTATTTTTGTTATTCTTTTGAAATATTCAGCTGGTATTAAAAACAGATCTTTTGAGCTAGAACAACAGTGGTACAGGTAGACTTCTTACTTTTGCAAAAGATCTGGTCTTTAGCTTATGGGAACCGAGCCGAAACAGATGTGAAAAGTTCAACTAAAGGAAGAACAGATTAAACGCACTTTTGTGGTTGAAAAACCAAAACAGATGTTATTATTAAACCACAAAAACCTGGGTGCATTTAAGTAACACTAGGTGTCTGCATTTTAAATTTGTATTTGAAATAATTAAGGCATTTAAAGCTACACAGGCTGTTGCGTGCCACTAAACTCTTAATCTCAAATCAAGGAGTTTGCATATTAAAAAAAAACTTTCAAGAACATTGGGTCTCTGTCATTGTGCTTATCATCTGAAAATTAGAAAGAAACCATCTGACAATGAAAAACAAAGCCTTTTGGTGAGTTTTAAATTATTTTTTCAAAGCATTTTGAAAACGTTTATTCACATAAATTTTCTATGTCTTTACAGAACAACACTAAAATGTCTAGATTACTGTTGTTACAATGTAAATCTCAGAGAAGGGACCAAGACACAGAGCAGAATTAAGACGATGCCAATACATGAATTCACAGATCATTGGTCAATTTACTGGAATACTTCCCCACATATGACAGTCTCTACCGTGGGATATAAAATGGTGTGGGAAAGCAAATACGAATCAGAATTGTCCCACAACGGCATGACTACTCTCTGATATTTAATTTTGGCTTTCAATAACTTTTTGTTCTAATGTGCCACCTCCTCCTCTTCAACCCAAAGAGGTTAAAAGTCTAAATCAAAAGGACAGAGACCAAGTGTTATGCTGTGAAAAATCCTGTACTAGGGAAAAGCCAGCAGAGAGAAAGGGTGACAAAGGAAAGGTAGCAGTGATTTGTTTCATAGTTAGCAGCCTTTGATCATTAATCTAGATATGTTTTACACATTAGGCCAGAAGGGATGTATTTAGCTAAAATGGACATTAAGGATGTAATCTTTCACCTCTATTTGGAAAAATGAGTGTTACATGATGGGGGCTGACTTAGGAGAGAGCTGGGAGGATGCCAAGCTTCTACATCATGTAATCTTCAAGTGTTGGAAGTAGAAGAGTCTCTATTAATTACCCGTTCCCATTGGAAGGATTCTCTTTTCCACTCTGGTTCTCAAATTGGAAGAAGAAATGGAGTGACTTCTAAATTGTCTGGGGCATTTTTTTCAAATCACACATTCTTTTTCTCTCTACACGAACACTTCAAAAGTTCTTTGAGATGATTCCAACTCCCACCCCTCATTCCCTCAGTCTGCCCTTCCCCTGAGAACCACAGAATTTTAACATTTGATGTGGGAATGACCACTGCTTTAGTTTAACACCCTGAAAGATTCATGATATGGCCAGAATGTTATGACCCCCGCATGGTTCATACAAAAACTTATATCATCATATTGATTACATGTTCAATTCACAATGTTCAGATATATTTTGAGTTAAATAAGTATATCACAATTAATTTCCTTGTTTCTTTTTAATTTTTAAATGTGGCTACTAGAATATTTAAAATGACTTACGTGGCTTGTATTATGTTCCTATTGGACAGCTCTGTTCTATCTGGTAAAGAAAAGGAGAGAGAGAGAAGGAGGGAGGGAAGGAAAGACAGGGAAAGAGAGAGAAATATGTGATTACTTTGGGAAAGTAGTATAATGCATCTCTTTACTTTCAGCTGTACTCTGCCCTTAGCAGCAACAGTTTTGACTGTGTATAAATTTCCTTTAAAAGCGTGTTAGGCAGTTAGAAATTCTGAGATGGTAAATAATTGGGCAAGATCTCAGAGCAAGCATCTCTTGGGTGGCTGGACCAATAATGATAGAGAGGAGAGATGGCACTTTAGCTGGGATGCAAGGGAAAGCGTGTCCTTGCCTGACCTGAAGACTATGTATAAGGAATAGTCAGCGCTGGATGGTGTAAGCCGCAATCTCCAGGATTCTGGGTAAGACCTAGATATGGATAATCCAGTGTACGGAGTTCTTTTGAAAAATTGTGAAAGAGAGAATGTGAACAGAGAAATGAGACTACATGGGATGAAAGTAACTTTCTAAGAATTAGAAGTCATTTATTAACTCATTTTCTAATTCCCTAAATATCCATTGAGCTTCTGTTGAGGTCTATTCAAACCTTTTTCTAGACAGTGGGGAGACAACTAAAGAAACAAAATCTCTATCTCCATAATGTTCCCATTTAAAGGAGAAAAGAAAGATGACAAACAAGTAGACAAATGATTAGCGAATCAGGTTTTTCTATGAAGAAAAATAACATAGAGCAAGAGGATAAAAAGGGAGGGATATTGATTTAGAAAAGGTGTTTAAGGAATCCCTTTTTGAAGAGGTGACATTTGAGCAGAGACCTAACTGATGGGAGAAAGCAAATCAAGTAGGTAACTGTGGGAGACTTTTCCAAGCTAGGGTCGTAGACATTCAAAGGCTCTGAGGTAGGGGCTTTATGGTTATGTACTTGAGGAATCATAAGAGGAGGCCAGCTAGAAAGGAGTGAATGACAGAGAGAATCATAGGAGGTGGGGGTCTTAGAAGGGATGGGGGTCAGATTATGCTAGACCTCGAAGGGTAAGGTAAAGATTCAGGGGTTTATTCTAAGTGAGATGGCCAGCCTTTGTAGAGTTTTCAGCATAATGCTGATATCATCTGGCTTACATTTTAAGAATCCCTCTGAGGGCCGGCCCCGTGGCTTAGCGGTTAAGTGCTCGCGCTCCGCTGCTGGCAGCCCGGGGTTTGGATCCCGGGCGTGCACCGACGCGCCGCTTCTCCGGCCATGCTGAGGCTGCGTCCCACATGCAGCAACTAGAATGATGTGCAACTATGATGTACAACTATGTACTGGGGCTTTGGGGGAAAAAGAGGAGGAGGATTGGCGATACATGTTAGTGCAGAGCCGGTCTTCCTCAGCAAAAAGAAGAGGATTAGCACGGATGTTAGCTCAGGGCTGATCTTCCTCACACACACACGCACACAAAAAGAATCCCTCTGAAAGTAGGTGGAATACAGATTCTAGCAGGGCAATAGGGGAGAAAGACTGGTGAGGAAGCTGTTTGAATAGGCTAGGTAAAAGCTGGTCATAGTTTATACCAGAGCTAGGAGTGACAGTGGTTAGAAATAGTTGAATTTTTAACATATTTTGAAGATGAACCAAAGGGTTTTCTCTTGGGTTGTATTTGTGAGAGAATGAAAGAAAAGAATCAAGGCTAACCCCATGGTTTGAGGCTGTGTAGCTATAAAAATGAAATCACCATTTATGAAGACAGGAAATTTGTAATAGACAGTAATAAGCCAAGGATGCCTGCTGTAATCTGTAGGGTATCCACTAAAGAGAAAGCTAAAAAATGTACAGCTGACAAGCTAATAGAAGAGATAATAGAGTGACTAAAAATATTTGATTAATCAAAAAGAAATATCAAGAAAAAAACTATAAAACAGGTGGATCAAATAGAAAACAAATAATATGATGGCAGATATAAATCCAAATATCAGTAATTACTTTATATAGACTAAATACTCTATTTAAAACTAAGATGGCAGAATGATTAACAATATAAACCATGAAGAAAATCCTGGAGTAGGAACAGGTAGGAAAAAGTAAAAGTTAGAATTCAATTTTGGATATGGTAAATGGAGATGATTAGTTGAGATTGTTGAGATCTATTTGTATATTGACTCTATATTCCAAAATATTAGCTCTCCTCCAAGCTTTATGATATCATAAAAAAATGAATACACTTTCTTCTGCATCTCTTACTCTAAACCATTCACAAAAACTTTCAGCAGAAATAAGAGAACAGAAGTGCATGTCATACCATGTCAAATATGTTTCTTCTCAGCTTGATAACAGTCAAATGACTAGTTACATTTCATCAGAGATGAATTTAAGTTTCATTAATTGCATTATTTTCTCTACACATACAAATAAGAGTGGGGAGAATTGAGAGAGGTAGAGAGAAAGAGAGAACACTGTAGATAATGGAGGCTCTTCTTCCCTTCATTCTGCTCAGTGGATATACGCCTTATGGTTTCAGTTCTCATAGGATTGCTAGTTTTCACGAAGTTCGTAGTTTTATTATTTTGTCAGGCTGAGTGTGATTCTAGTTTTTAAAGATTTTGGGGGGATATACAATACGGTTTTGTAAACACAAGCCAACTACTTCATATAATGTTCAATCATATAAAAAATGATTAGTTCCATAGCTGGAGGTAAAATTGGCTGTGTTGTTCTTACTGAGACACATTAAAAAATTTCAAGGACAATTTTGACCACACTGTATTATTATCCTACAAATAAAATGTGAAAGCTTCAACAAAATACAACTCCTCTTAACTGTACCATGATTTCACCCACCATCTCCGTCTTACCAATGAAGATATGATATATAATTTTTGATGGGAATAAACCTATTATTCTTTTGCTTTTCATTAATCTCACAAGCTAAAAACATTCCCATAAAATGAAGTTAAGTTATTGAAATGTTACTTATTACCTTTGGATATTTGCTGGCTCTTAATTATCCTTTTCTTTTCTTTGTGATCACAAATTATGTTTTCTAACATATTTAGCTTTCAATATTTTTTAGAATTCCTTTAATATTGGATAGATTTTCTCACAGATATTTCAGACATTCTGGCATGAACACAGAGAGAAGTACTAGATACTTCTTAAGTCAAATTTTAGTTCTCTCACCTTGCAAAATGCTTAGCGCTAGCCTTGTCAATTTCTTCTTATGCAATTCTTCTCCATAAGCCACGTTTCATACTGCCTTCAAGGCCCGGGCAAAGATTCAGCATTTTCATCAAGTTTCCTCTGGATAATAATGCTCTGTGCTAAAATTTTTCTCTCATAATGTATTCCTCACTTATAAAATAATCGTTCACTGTTAAAAAATGTTTCCTTGTAATCATTCATTCATTTATTAATATTTGTAAATATGCATTGAACACTCACTATAATGCAGGTACCGTTTTAGGTATTGTAACTATCATAGTAGCAAAATAAAATCTCTTATACTCTAACCTAATTGTAAAGATAGTACATTTAAAAACATACCCACAATCAAGTAAGGTGTGGTTTAATATAGAGACGTCCTAGATTCCATAAGAGCGTTCAAGTGGTTCCCTTCCTCGGCTGCACATTGGAACCACCCAAGGACTTTTAAAGAAAACACCTATGCCCTGCTCTCATGCCCATGGTCTGATTTCCTTGGTGTAGAATAGACCTGAGGATTTTTAAAGTTCCCCAGGTGATTCTAATGTATAGCCGGGGCTGAGAACCACTGGTCCCCACTCTAACTGAATGCCAACAGTGGAACTTTAGCTTATAGGGTACTGATACATGTCCCTCTGGCCAACTATCAGTAGCTCATTGGGCTCTTCAACTTTTCACAAAGGATAGTAATAGTCAAAAAAGTTTGAAAATAGAATGAGTTTGCTTTTAGCATCTATTTCCTTGTAGGATCTTTGGTGCTACCAGTAAGTGACAAACCTGTGAATTCTCTGCTTTGCAGCTGTCAGGAACAACAGCCTATGGAACTCTTCAGCTATAACTTATTTAATCAATTGAAGATCAGGCATCAGTGATCTTCATCCTCACAGAAAGTGAATAGCATCCATTTTATTTCCTTCACCAGCCCCTTTTTAGGTGATTCCTTGACCTTTAAGCTTTATCTCCAGCTTTTCTTTAATTTTAAAGATGGTTTTCTGGGCCTAGGCACTTTAATTTCTTTTTAAGCAAAGACGAACAAATTCTGTGTCTACCATGGATAAAAAAGACAAATAATCTTACTAGTTAGCCAAGTCTACACTACCAAAAGAGAAAATAGAGGCATTTACTCTCTTAAGTCAGGCTAAAAATAATATTGTTTAAGGTATACAGGTAATTGAAGAAATCAAGTTTTCCCTCCACCCACAGTTTATCTGGATAATTGCCTTATTTTCCCATCTTTCATCATCCTGTCCTGCTAATTTTGCTGCATAAACAACTTGGCCTTACCTCTTGTGGTATTTGCTTTTTCTTTAACTACATACCCTTCAAAGGTTAAAAAAAAGAGAAAGAGAGACCATACAATCTACATCATTACTTAAAACGATTGGAAAATAGCAATTCACTAGTTGGGACAATACAATTCAAAATACTAAAAAGATAACAGGTTTAGAGAAATTGGCATATGTTAGTGATTATGCAATCATTCATTTCCCACAGATTTCTTTTTATAGGAAACTTTGGAAAATCCCAAAAGAACTGACCGAGTCATTTAAACCACAACAGGTTTCTTTCAACATCAAAACCATGGATAGCAGTGGGCGAGGAAAAATTTTCTTTCTTTTTTTTTAGGACATGGACAGCCTGATTCTGAGTGTGCAAAGCTGTGGCTTCCCCTCCCATGGACGCTTTCTGAACAGCAGATCTGACTTCCTCCTCCAACCAAGGCATCCTGAAAACATCCAAGCAGAGGAAGCATTTTTTCACCATGACATGGGAAAGGGCCACAGAGATCCAAATGGAAACGGACATTTCATGTGAGTGACTGTTTCTACCCCAGCTTGGCTTCTTGCCTACTTCAACAGACACTTAGGTGGCTGAAGAGGGAAATTTTTGTTAAAGCAAATCCAGCTCTGAGTTGGACACAGAGCCTTTTGACTGGTGGCCGAGTTCCTTGTGCTAGCTGGCAAAATTAACAAATTTTTCTTTTAGTTGTTGTTTTTGGGTTTTGAAAATACTTCATTTCCTGGCAACAGTTTTCTTTCTCTAGCAGATAAAGGGAAAGATCTCTTCCATCTACACCATATAACACTTTTATCATTTTAGGAACTATTTTCTCAACCAGATAGGATCCCCTGAAGACTCACTCTCGCTCTCCACGGCCTCTTGACAGCTGGCTTATAACCAGGTGGTCTCAGAAAAGTCTTCCCTTTTTCTGATTGTGTATGTCAGTGGGAGTCTGTTTGCTGTCATCAGAAGGTTCATCTTACATGTATGACCATGGAGGGTGTGTGTGTGTGCGTGTGTGTGTATGTAAGGAGTGGGCATGGTGCCTAGTTTTAAGCTTTCAAGAATACTCAAAGACTGTGATCGAGAAAATTAGAGATTAAGGTGGTACTCCTTCTCCTGTTTTACCCTAGGAAGCAATATAAAATCTCTTGTGATGGGCCACCTATTATATTGATGTAATATACGCTACTGTGTTAATCAAAAATAGACAGTCTTCTACTCTGGTGGCAGAGTGAATTGACACAGCTTTTCTGGATGGCATTGTAGCACTACAAGTCAAAAGCTTTACAAATTGCATATCTATACTTAGTAATTGATCCTAAGGAAATGCTCATAAGTGTACACTAAGATTTCTTAGCAAGTATTTTTATCGTAAAATAAAAAGTGAAAACAACTTAAATGTCCAACATTTGGGGAATGGTTAATAACTATGATATATCCATCTAATGGAAGATTTTGTAGTTGTGTTTTTAAAGACTATCCAAAAATATGGGATAAAGTTTTTGATATAATATAAAGTTGAAGGAAAAGAAGAATAAGAAACTAACACAGTTCAATGACAACTTTGTATAAATATGTGTATATAATTGCATAGAGTAAATGACTAACAGGAAATATACTAAAATTATAGCAGTGATTTTTTTCTGTAGTTTGGAATTTCAAGTAGAATAGATAGATAGATAGATAGATATAGGTAGATAGATGGATATTAGATATAGGTTAAAAATTTTTTATAAAAAGGAAAATTCATTTTATTAAATATAAAAAAGAAAAATATTTACTCAATCTGTACATGTTATAAATTATGAACATACCCATATCAAAGTATATTTAAGAAAACATCATTTTTGTCTTATAAGTCTAACCACTACAGAATAGAAATAGCTTAAAACAAGATAAGGAATTCTAGACAGGGCAGAGGGCTGGGAGACCAGCTAGTTCCTCCCTCTACTTTGCCAGGGGAGAAACAAGAAGCACAGAGAGGTGATATCTTTTTTATTAAGGTTACAGTTACTTAGTGATAAAGCCAGAACAAGTCCTAGCCCTGAGCTCATTCCAATATGAAACAGATTGCTTTTTATTGTTAATGTTGTTCTTTCTTTGTTTACATGTAGGTCATTGATTTTAATTAGAGTTTGGATTATTTGGTTCGCATACGTATTTACCTCCCAAATGGTCACCTGTTTCTTGATATTGCGGGTAGTTTGGCATTTTAAATTCCAAAAGGTTGTCATGATATTAACAGCAGTCTTACACGTTGCATAGACAATGTCTGATTAAGTGTTGGTATGCAGCAAAAGCTTCTGTCTTTGAACCTGTTGCTATTTATGCATCTGACTTTTAACATGGATAATTTTGAATTTGAGACTGTCTGATCAAAAATGCAAGAAAAATAAACCAAAATAAATGATTTCCAATCCAGTAACACAAAGTTCCTTTAGCAAGGTAGTTTTTTTTTCTGTAGAGTATTTAATTAATTCACATAGATCTCTCCTTAAATAGTATGATAAAATAAGATTTCCTAAAGCACAAGAGTAGATTTATATTGGTTTAAACTCTTCCCTTTCCTAATGTGTAGATCTTATGTTGCAAATATTAAGTGTGAAAACATCACATAATACCTACCTGGTATTAGAATCTTCTTCTAATTCAGTCAGTGAGTATTTGCAATTCCTAAGTAGGGAAAATTTAAGGTAATGAGTTCTGAATAATATTTTATTAACTATATTTTAATGACCCATCCTTTTTATTGAAAACATTAAAATCTTTTAGAAACCACTTTATAAATGTGATTTTAATTTTTTTACCATATTCATAGGCCACTGCTTTCTTAAGAAAAGAGATTAAATGTTTCAGGTTCAGAGAAACAAATTACTATGCTAATCTTCAGGTATTTCTCTTCTTGATGTGGACACTCATGTCTAATCATAGCAACATAGGTTCCGTCACAGTAGTGTTTTCATTAGTGCTCCACTGAATTATTTGTCAGGGATTTGAAATCTGACGGGAGAAACACACCAACCTTCCACTCTTGCAGAAACAGACTGGTTCTTCTAAAATAATTCACAGAAGTGGCCCCATGAAAAGCTAGGTGATGCCAGCATGTAGAAGGATTTCAAGTGTAGTATAGGAGATTCTGGGAGCATTTACAGACTTATTTTCAGGATTCCTAGAATTAAAGATTCAGGCTTCTTTATGACGTAGACTATTGAAAAGCCCAGAGCAGGATTGGTGGACCTGTCCCACAGTGGTAAAGTGTTTAGTTTGTCCATAAAGTCCTTTAAAAATTTGGAAGTATTACTTAAAAGCCAAGTTTCGAGCTTCCTTCAGTAAATGGGAGGATCTGGTAACGGTGGGTTCTCTTCCTGTTGTGGCACTAATCAGCTTGTCCTGGGTAGAGGCTGCCTGTTCAGAAAAGGCAAGTGCCCTTCACTGACTGCATTCTCCTCTGACCCAGCCTGCTTCACTCACGTATTAATACATTTCCTTGGAATTTTGGAATTCCTGGAAATTTGATTTTTTTTTTTTGACCCCTGTCAAAGGACTAACTAATTGCTGGTGCTTCCTTCTGCCCCAGGTATGTTTTGTAAATTGACACAGCGTTTAACCCCATATTGTGTCAGAAAGTACACTGAAATTTCAATAGGTGAATATCTTTATATCCTTTTAAGTGTGAGTTATAGGTTCTCTTCATTCATTTTATCTCTTCTTTCCATTTTTAAGGAAATGATGCAAAGCTTCCTAACCAGTTTTTTCTGGCTACTATAGTGTTTGCTTTTCTCTCTCTTTCCTGAACTCTTATGACATTTTTTATCTCTATCTAAGAATTAGTTCTTAAGATTGGTACTTTAATATTTCTCTAGAATTCAATTGAATTGAATGTTAGACATTTTTCTCCAGGGAGGGCAAGAATAATGCCTTTGACTAATATTACATATATTACTAATACTTTTACTAAGATTACTAATAATGAACTAATATTAACTACTAATATTCCTAATGTTACAGACCTAGCAGAGTGCTGAGCACATAGCAGATCTGCAAGTGTACTCATTGATTGAATCAGTATTTCTACTTCTTTACTATTTAACCTAAAACATTAATTTTCTTCAGCAAGAAAATCATTTATTGAACTGTAACATATCATCCATAATACACAGCAAGTTAAATAATACCAGGTCCTCTTTCACGTCTTTAGGAAGAGGTATTTCCAACAAATGCATAATACAATGTAAGTTCCTGCCCTAAACTTCTATTGCCTTATGCATTCCTTCTTAACCACTACTGAACCAATGTTTTCCTCTTGTAATTTCTCTATTAACTTTAATTAGGCTCATGAGTTTGCTGGCCAGGTGGGTTTTCCCTAAACACTCACAACTCTGTTTTCCAGGCTAGCAGTGGAATTAAGTTAAGCTGCAGATTTGGGGCAGAATCTGCCATTAGAAGCCGGGGAAGTTCCAGTGCCACCACAACTCATTTCGTCCCCTGAGGATTTCAGCAGGCAGCACTTTTAATAAGCCAGGCTCGACATTTTTCAAGGAATACTTTGGGATCCATTTTTGAAGGCAATATTGGTTATAATTCCACAGCTGGAAGATTTCCGAAGAAATAACGTTTGTTCTCTTGAAAACCTGCTTGGTCCATACGACATAAAGAACGTAACAATTGTGAGCCACTGGTTCTAAATTTTACCACATCTCTAATATGCAATTTTCCAACAGCATTGTGAGGGGCACATGACAGAAGAATAGTAGGATTAGTTCCAATTCATTCCTTTATTTTGTTTCATTTTATTTTGTCTTTTAAGGAAACAAAAACTTGCCCACATTATTTATGTATTTTAGTGCATGAACATAGAATTCATTTGTAATTTTCTTACTAAAAATCTTGAAAAAGGAACAAAACAGAGCTGAAAATCTTCCTACGATCCTACAGGGCATTAGATCGTCTCAGGTACTGGCTGCTGGTTTAATAAAAGGATAGGATTTCCATTTACTCCAGGCAGGCTTAATGTATTGTTCTCGGAGTGAGACAGTCAGAATGAGTCAGGAGCCAAAGAATACACTTTATAGACACAAATAATCGTAAATTCAGAATGTCACCTTTAGGCTGAGGCATTTTTATTATTGTTAGTGGAGCTGCTGAGTAGGTTTGATGTTTTATTCTCTTGAGGACTCAATGTTCCCGAGTCCTGGAGCCCTGTCTTTATCAGGCTCGCAAGGAGGGAGCCCAGCCAAACTTGCTTCCTATACTTCTCTATGATTGATAGCAGATGGCATGCTTTAAAATAAACCTATCCATTAGCAGTCCTCAGTGTTTTTACTCAAGGCATTTACAACTGTCTAAAGCAGAAAACACATTCACTCCGTGAGCTAGTTTCAGTCCACAACAGCTGTACAGGTGCAAATTTCTCATTAACTCTTCAATAGTAGTGAAATAAACAATGGCTTTTTCTCTTCCTTTATGTAAGGGAGTACACTTCAAAGCTGCTGTGGAATTACTCTCCTCCACAACAGAGCTTCAAAGGATGGACTCTTATTAAAACTGAGTAATATTATGCAATGATATGCTAGTCCAAGGAATGTATAGATCATGTGGTGGATGTTGTAGTTTAAAAGTTTGTTTCTTTGCACACAGATCCAGAGGGAAATTAACAGTCTCACAGGAGTGTATGTGAAGAGGCAAAAAAGAAAGAAAAACTCAGCAAGGGTCCCTGGCAGCACTCAGGTCCCCGGGTACATGCACCTCTACTCAACCTGTAATCTCCCAGCCTCCTCCCCGCTTGCAAAGGGCGTGTTCACACTGAGCTTTTACCGGTAGGATGAGTTCAGGGTTTATTTTTAATCAGCCAAGTGAATTTCCTTGTCTATTCGTAGTTAGACAAAAGCAAAATCATCTTTAAAGTTAATTTGTTACCCATATTGAACACAGGTGAGAAGGTTGAATTGTGCGACAGGGAGAAAAAAGCTTTGCAGTTTAAAAAAGTAGTATTATTATCGACACCGGCAAACATGTAACATAACTTACCTTGTGCCAAGCATTAGTCTTAAATCTTACAAAAATGAAGTTCTTAAATCCTAAGAAAAATTCCTTAGAAAACTATTACTATCCCTAATTTTACAGATGGGGAAGACACTGTTCTGTTATTTTGTCATAATTAAAAATGAGACTCTAACTAGAGTATTGCTGGAAAGGAGGAATTGAGAGCATGGATTATAAGGCCCCATTGCCTGGGTTCAAATTCTTGCTTCAGCACTTAATATCTGCATGACTGTGGGCTTGTCATTTGATGGCCCTCTATCTCAGTTTTCTCACTTAAAATAACCCGACTTTGGGTAATAATTGTACGTATGTAATATGCTTGTTGTGGTGATTGAATGAATTAGTTAGTGTATGTATAGTGCTCAGAACAGTGCCTCGTACTTAGTAAATGCTGTGTAAGTTTTAGCTGTTACATTATCATCACCATTATTGTTAAAGATTATCAGATTGACACTAAGCCCTTAATGTAAATTAGTCTTCTCTGATTATCTTCTAGGTCTGGGACTCTTGTGTTTTGAAAAATTTTGATATCCAAACAAAACAATTCATTTGTTTTTATTTCACACTTTATTAATCAAACACATACATAGTTGCCAATCAGAGACTCTGATCAGCATGAGGTAATAAGAGTTTTCATAGGAAATTGATAAGATTTTTCCCCAAAGCAAAGTAATTTGACTCTCTAGCTTTAGCAGCCTTATTACTGGTGAGTGTGTTATTCCCTCAGGCCTGCTGAAATAATGAAACTGGTTAATGGAGCCCCTCATTACAACCTTCCATGGGTCCCCATGGGCCCATGCGGCCATGATAGGTAAACCTGAGCCAAAATATCTCTTCAATGGGCAGCTGGAGAGGCGAAGCAGTAAAAGTCATAAAATATGCCCTGTGACTACCCTATCCCTTGCTATTATTTTTAAAGGGTAGTCTGTGTTAAAGGATTTTCAGAAGGCCCACGTAATAGAGATTTGCCATTGATTTCCCAATGAACACTTAGCATAGATAGTTCTCAAAAATACGGTGGAAGAATCCAAGAGTGCGTGAGGCACTTCCCTTACAACCCATCTTCATGGTGTCTGCCTGTTTCCTCACCAGAAGCCTTTTGTAGAGACAATTTCTTTCTTGTCTTGGCAAATGCACACAGGTAGGTTTTAGAATAAGTATACCTATATATAACGTGAGAAAAACAGTAAGTGACGTGGGGAAATTTAAGTGAAGAACAACATCTCTTAGTACTGGGTTATTTTCTGTTGGTATAGATATTAGATATCTGATGATTACCATGGCAACAACCCTTTGGTTACCCAGAACACTTCATTTGGATTTCTGAAAAGTAATTCTATATTGGGTGTGGTTATAAAAGGTAAATGCTGGGCCAGTGAATGTTCCATACTGCTTGCTGTAAGCTTCAAGGGAATATGGCTAGTAATTTGAGATTACTCAAGGGCAACTTGGTGTGCATTTTACAGGAAGTTTGTGTATTAATGGTTTCTCTACACTTCATTATTAGTTTTAGTGTCATACTGAATGGGATCAGGTCAGTTAGTTTTATAAACTCTCTAAACAGAGGGAAAGAAGCCTAAGGAGTGGAGCCTAGGAAAGGCAGTTCACTTACTGGATTAAATGTCCTTACGCTTTAGTAAGAAAAAAAAATGATTTTTTTCCAGAAAGATAGATATTAGGAGCTTGAAAAGACTTAATATATTTAAGTATTAAGATGTTTTGGTAGAATAAACTAAGTGTAATCGTGCATTAGTTATATCTATTGTAGAATTCCAAACAAACAGCATCTGGAATGCTATGGTGGAAAGAAAGGGCATGGAACTGGACATCAGGATACCTGCATTCTGCAAAGAAGAACACGATATCTGTCTATCCTTAGGTCAATTACTCCAGCTCTTTATTCCTAAATGTAAGCTCCCTTTGCTTCATATTCCTCAATTGTAAGTTAACAGGGTTGAACTGCATCAGAAAATCAAATAAATGGCAGGTGGGCTCAGATTCCCCCCTCCTATGGCCGTGACAGGCAGCAATAATTGATTACAGACTCTTCCCACTGAGCCAGTGTGAGGCCTCCAAATTCTCAGTGCAGTGACCCAAGCAGCCTTCCTGTGGGCCTCATCACTCAAAGTGAACTTGAAATGAGACTTGTTGGCTATCTTTGTTAGCCACTAGGTTGGTCTCTAAAATGCAAAAATTCTAGATTAATAATGTTTCTCACCGTGAGGTGGTGTCTATGTTTAAATGCACAGATGTGTTAAATGGAGAAGTAGATGAAGAATTCATATTTTGGTGAGTATGGCAGAAATGCTGGTGTTTTTGTATTGCCTTCAATGACTGCACTCCTATGAGGATTACTTCCTTTTAGGGAAATTTTGACGTCCTTCCACACGGTTCGTTTATTTACCGTTACAGTTTCAAAACTGCTGAACTTATTGTTTTCTTTTAGTTGTTTCCTTGGCCCCTTATTCAATATAACCTTAAAATACTTCCTGCTCATTTATACCCAGACTATGTTCTAAAGGGATCCAAAAATTGTGTTCCCAATGTTCTCTTCAATAGCTAATCATCCTTTTAGCCCCTTTTTTGTTTGTTATTTTGAAGACTTGTTCTAGTTTTGCTAAAAACTTGAAAGTAGAAATTTCTGAGTAACGTATGTCTCTCTCTCTCCCTCTCTGGGTGCTTTTCATTGGAAAGTTTTGGAAGTTGAGGTTTATTCCCAACTATGGGCCACAATTGGGCTTCTTTGCATTATTAGTCATGTGCTGGAGTAGACAGCAGTTATCCAGAGCTTTCAGTGTGAATAGTAGCCTTTGTAAAATCAGGAAATTATCCTTAGTTTATGAAACTTCACTGATAAATATCTAACCTATTATAATATGTGAAATAATAACACTTTCTTAAGAATATATTGAGTTTAGCACCACTCCTTGCCATAATTCTTTTTAATATAGTTTCAGATAGAGAAAACAAAGAATCCCAGTTCAGAACTTTATTACTGTTATACCTTTTAATAGCACTTTACATTTTGTGGAGTGCTTTGTAGTTCCTATTACTGATGATTCATTAAGAAAACGTAGTCTTTTGTGTATGACTATGGGTTAGGAATTAAGAGACAGATTTTGGCACTTCGATGACTCTTTCACCATTTGGGTAACAATGATCAGTGGCCCTGTTTCTCCAAAGTCAGGCTTTCATCTCTGTAAAATGGGTACAACATTGCTAATATTGATTGTGTGTGTGGCAAAAAGAAATATTATCCAGGCTATTTGCCTTAAGCTCTTTGAGAGAAGAAAGCCATAAGTAGCATGGGAAGTACTAGTTACTGTGTCATCTAAGACTTTGTTTCCCACCTTTTATGTTCCCTTCCTAACAAAGAATTGATGGGGGCCGGCCCCATGGCTTAGCGGTTAAGTGTGCGCGCTCTGCTACCAGCGGCCTGGGGTTCGGATCCCGGGCGCGCACCAACGTACCGCTTCTCTGGCCATGCTGAGGCCACATTCCACATACAGCAACTAGAAGGATGTGCAACTATGACATACAACTATCTACTGGGGTTTTGGGGAAAAAAAAAAGGAGGAGGATTGGCAATAGATGTTAGCTCAGAGCCAGTCTTCCTCAGCAAAAAGAGGAGGATTAGCACGGATGTTAGCTCAGGGCTGATCTTCCTCACCAAAAAAAAAAAAAAAAAAGGAATTGATGAAATTGTCCTTGAGCCAGAGGAGTAGGTGGATGGTAGCCAAGGATTTGGGTTGAATCCCCAGTGGTGTTTGACATTTGTGTTAATCAGTTGTCTTTCTTGTCACCTGGAGTGACATTAAGTTGGATTTGTATGTTCAGCGCAATGAAACAAGCAAACAAATTTTTAAAATGTTGAACGTTTTGCAAATTAACAGTTATAAGTCATCATATCCAAAGGCAATAAAGCATTGTTATACGATTAAAAATAAACAGAATTTACATGGACAATAAATAAATATATACTTTAACTTGAGAAAAATATGAGCAAATATATTAGCAGTAATTAACACAATACTTTAAATAATATTTTAATTGTTTACAAAACTAATTTTTCCATTGTAAATTTACAACAGGGCAATCAGGGCATTAATCACCCAGGTTCTGAATGGCTGACTATCAGGTTTGATAAAAACCAGGTCAAAGACTTGCTGGTACAATTTCTTCTTTGAGAAATCTTCTTGTGACTATTCCCAGGAAGAGTAACAAAAACAAACAAATAAACTCCATTTTATAACAAACAAAATAACAATATAACTTTATATGGAACTTTTATTTTCAAAGGATCCCAGAATGCTTATAAACTGTTACTCAAACCATATACAGGAACCACTGAAGCACGGCCACATTTTGAAGCCAGAAGAGGAGCTAAAATATCGGTTGGAGAGGATGTTCCTGCTCTGGAAGGGGTGTGGCTTGCATGACCTAACAGGTTTTCTGGCTCTAATTTCTGCATTGCTGCATGGGTGGAATTCCCCTGCTTTGGAGCTACATAAGGCAAGGTTGTATTGCTGCAGAAGGTGGGAAATGAAGGAGACTATAGTAGTGGAAAGAGGAGGCGTGAGAAATGGACTGTTTATGTTCCTATCACTAAGTGGCAGTGACTAGAGCACAGTCACTAGTTGTCAGGGTTCCCTGCCCCTGGGGTAGAATAATTCTGTCCCAGGTGCTCTTGGAACCAAGTTACTTGGTTGCCAAATGAAAAACTCTTCTATGGAAATTTCTCCAGGAAAAATATAATAACAGATTCAACTGGTTCACATATAGAATCATGGAAGGTGAGAACAGGATGGACCCTAGAGATTATTTAGTCAAAAACCTTTATTTTATCTTGGAGAAAACCAGGACCCAAGAAGGGAAGGTGGTGAGAGCACTACTTTAGATCAATATCAGAAACTTCCAGTTGGAAGAGACCTTAGTGATTAACTAGTTACATCCACCATGCAATTATAGAATGACTTCCAAAACTTTTCTAATAGTTATTTCAGTAATTCTGTTGACTGACAGGGACTTATGACCTCAAAGAGCAATGTCTCTCATTGTTGGAAGTCTCTCCTTAAGAACAGTCTTTCTTTCATTTCTTTAGTACACATTTCATTTTTCCCTAGTTAACTAGTTAATTAGGAAACATTTTTTTAAATTATTTTATTGAGGTCACATTGGTTTATAACATTATGTAAATTTCAGGTGTACATCATTATATTTCGGCTCTACATAAACTGCATCGTGTTCACCACCAAAAGTCTAGTCTCCATCCGTCGCTATACTTATGTGCCTCTTTACACCTTTTGCCCTCCTTGCACCCCCTTTCCCTCTAGTAACCACCAATCTATTCTCCTTATCTATGTGTTTGTTTTTTTGTTTATCTTTCACATATGAGTGAAATCATATGGTAATTGTCTTTCTCCGCCTGACTTATTTCGCTTAGTATAATATACTCACAGTCCATCCGTGTTGTCGCATATGGCACGATTTTGTCTGTTTTATGGCTGAGTAGTATTCCGTTGTATAGTGCTAATCATGTGCCAGGCATTAAGCTAGGCTTCGGAACACAAAGGAATAGCATCTAATATTGATTGGGAGCACAGTACATGTTAGTTACCATGTGTTTTACACATATTAACTCATTTACTCCTCACAAGAAGTCTGTGAAGTAGAAACCGTTATTTTCCCCATTTACAGGTAAGGAAGAGAGGGCAAGTAACTTGCCAAAGAGGAGCAGCTAATAAGTGGCAGAGCAGGGATTTAAGCCAGGTGTGATGGTTTAAGAGCTCCTGCCCTTGACTCTAACACCATGACGCTCTTTAAGTTGCCAGCAAAACAAATAAATGAACAACACAATAATTGATTCTTATTAGAGTTATGAAGTAAATAAGCAGGGTTCTGTAGAAGGCTTGAGGGGGGACCCCACTGGCCACAGTGGTCAGGCAGTACCTCTTTGAAGGGAGGGCGAATTCCTGGGAACCAGCCATAAGAAGAGCCTTTGTCGAGGGAAGAACATCTCAAAGGCTTCCCTAGGAAGGATAGGGAAGAAGACAATGAGTTTTGGAGCCCAAACTTTCTTCCTCTGAAGTTCTCCAATTTAATTCTACTCATATTACATAGACTAAATTGAACCCCTCTATCACATACATTTTTTTGGGGGTAAATTAAGCTTTTTTTCTTGAAGAGTGTTATATAAACCATTAATCACTAATTTTATAAGCAGAACTTTGCCTTTTCATAAAGACTTTTGTAAAAACGATTAGTTTTGTCTTTAATCTTTGCTCCTTTTATTTTATTGTTTGTATCACCTCACTTGCTGCTCCTCGCTCCTCTTTGAAATAATAATGTTTTTTAAAAATGACCTCCACTGATCCTTGGCACATTAAGGGAAAGAACTAAAATATATTTAGTGCCTATGTATCCAGCGTCATGGAAAGTACCTTATATACTTTATCTCATTTAAACCTCACACTTAAATAAGCTGTATCATTAAATCATTTTACACATTGAGGCCAGGGAGATTTAATTTGCCGGGGGCTGCCCGATTGGTTAGTAGGAAACCCTGGATTTGAAAGATTTGTCTGCATTATTCCAAAAATTGCCCAACTCTTTTCTGCTCATAGCTTACCAAAAATATATGGATAGCCTTACTTATGACAGGGGCTTCCAAGGACAGAGTAGGAAACCTCAGTGGTTGAGGGGCTGCTTTTTATTTTTTTAATTTTTTTTCTTATATATATACATCTCTAACGTCAGGATGTGTTTTATAATTGATGGTGATTAATAATCCAGTCATGCCTTAGTTATCATTGCTTATTTATGAGTGTGCTTGGTCATAGATAATTATATTGTTTTATTTGAATTGAGTTGTATGTGGATTGTTGGAACTACATATGTTAAGTGTGATTGCTTTTTAAAATGTTTTCCTAATTGTTGTCCCAAAACTTGCTATTGACTCCTTGTAATCAGATCAAGAAACATAAAATCAAATCTTGCAGAATAGTTTCAAGTCATTTGGAAAAGAATATAGAGACAATGGTGCAGCAGTCTTGAAGAAATGAAACAGCATCAATGTTCTGCTAGCATATAGAATACTACCGTGTTACAAAATTCTAAGCAATAAGCAAGCATCATGTCCTCATTTAATTAGTACTGCTTTTATTTTCTTAATTGTACATAAAATAACCCTCAGTGTATTAGAACCCATGACATCTTAGATATGATGCAATATGATAAATAACTTGACCAAATTCACAAAGAAGGTAACTGGTAGTGTCCACAATCACAAAACTTGTAAAACGTCCAGACTCCAGACTCTTAATTGCTAAACTATCCTACCTCCTAGTAGGGCAGCAAGAAATTATTTTTCTCTAACACACAAATAAAAGATGGGCCAATTTATTAAACATATTACAAATGAAAATACATCCTGCATTATACATAGAAAATACTATATAGCTTAGAATATGACATAGAAAAAAATACATATTCTATCAGTGTTGATTATGATCCCAGCATAAGATGGTATGCTTTCAAATAGTAATATTGATTTGATCTCCTCCAAGACAATGGATTAAGATGGTAGCCATTCAAGAACACACGGTGTGTTCGTTCTTCATTCTAGGTTTCCCTCACATTGTATTTTTCTCCTGAGGAAAGAGAGACCGGTAATCTAATAGCTAGGGATACCAAGGCTTGGCTTGTAATAAGTAAAGCAAAATACTCCATTATCTTAGGATAAGAACAAAGAAGAAAAAAACAAAAAACTACTTAAAGAATTGTTAAAGAGTTTCCCAATGGAGGAGTATCCTTGAAATTAAATATTTCTTTATGCAAGTTGACATTTAAAATGTGTGACTTAAGAGAGATAAGAAGAAAATTGTGAGAAACATAACCTTAAATATTTTGGATCACATTTTGTGAATTATGCAGCATTTGGCACAACTTTTAGGAAACAGAAACACCCTGGGGTAGTTATGAGTATTTGTATGTACTTTGTGTCAATGTATATGCACACTCACACAGTTATATTTATGATATATGTACTAGATATATAGAATATGTCTATGTAAAGTTGTTTTATATGTAACATTTCCATCCCTGGGACAACATGATGGCTCTTTAAAATTTGCTTTTATGGATACTTCCATGCTGAACTTATGGAATACATTTGTTCGATAGCACAAAGGTTGTTTTAATTCTTCGTGAGCAGTCAAGATGGGCTTTGAGAAGTCACCCTAGAGCCATCCTTAGAAATGGTATGTTGTAGACTGGACAGAACAAAGCAGCAAAAGAAACAAAATGAAACTGTGTTATCATTGGCTACCCTTTAAACATATTAAAAACTCTCAGAAGAGATAATCTGCAGTAGGGAATAGTGCTGTGTTGGCACAGGGTGTACAGCATGACCTAATGGGTCTTTTCCATCTCTAATTCCTGTGATATTGCAGATCTAAGAAATGGAGCCAGTAATTGCTTACAACATAACAGATTTCTCTCTCTCTCTACTTTTTTTCCCCCTTCCCTGGAGTTCAGCAGAGAATCTCTTAAAATAAACAAAAACTGTGAGAAACTAAGAGAAGTCAGGGACTGGCCCACTTTTTAGAGGCAGAAAGTGGAAAGTATGAAGTGCTGATTTGACTGTAAAGGCTGGAAAGCAGAGGGGCCTGAGCCGTTTATACTACAGGCAGTAGTTAAAAAAGGAAAAAAAAAAGCTTGAAAAAATGGGTGTAACCCTGGGCTTTGATACAACTGGCCTTTCAGCCCCCACTTGAGATTTGCACATCCCCAAGGGAAGCTGTGGTTTGGAATAGGATCACGCATTTAATTTCACTCAGAGAACTTATTGGACTTGGCACCAAAAGAAAGAATTTGCAGTATATTTTTTGTCATGATTAGTGGCCCCCTCACCACAACATTTGATTATTTTGGAAAGGGAAAAGTTAAATCCTTGTAAAGTTGTGATTTACAATTTGCGAGCATCCAGGTAGGGAGCATGACTTCTGCCAGCTTGATCATGGGATCCACATTTTATTCTAGCTCATTGATGTGAGAAAACAAAACAGTGCTGTGGGGGGAAATAGACTTGGAAATACATCTCTTGATTATCCTGGGAGATTTTCTCTCCGCACTACGTCTTCTCTCAGTCACGTTGATTTTTGTCTCCACTGGAACTTGCCCCAAGAAACTGGCATGAGGCTGGTTTACTTTTCATTTCTAATCTGTAGTATCTGGTACTTTTTATCATTTGATTTCTTTGCCCTCACAGTTACATAAATCTCGAGGCAAAGGAGTTAAAAGGAGGTTCTAACTGTATACCTGAAAATAACTTTCACTGGACATTTTTTCTCAAGCTTTATAATTAAGATTGGAGATCTCGTGGGTATTTTAATACACACTAAAATATGTCCAAATAGCCAAAGGGAAAGTGAATGACCAACTGAGTAGGCTGATGAATATTTTCCTGGTAGATGCACAACTTTCCCCACAACTGTGATGCTTTATCCTTTGACATTAAGAATGCTGTTCGCAGAAGTAACGTTCCTTTGAGCACTCAGCTTTCTGAAATGGTGTCCCACTGCAAGACTGAAACGGGGTAAGTTTGAGCCTCAATGCTGAGTAACGGCCAGGCAAATTAGATTCTGTTCTAGTGTCCAACACTGAACTACAGTCAATCAGGACTTGAAATAAATCTTGAAGCAGAATTAATAATAATAAATTCCACCTCTTACATTACTTTTGAATTTTTTAGTATATTTCTAGTTGGATTTGTGCTTGTTGGAAAACTGTCTCTAACGTTTAGGCAGAGAGTTCTCACCATGCTTACTAAGCGAAAGCAATTTGCTGAATAATATCAATGTAGCAATGTTAGTGGTATTGTTGGCAGAGGGAAAACACTTTTTTTCTCTCTTTCTGGAGTCGGACAGGAGATAAAGACAAATACAAGAATTCCATTGGTATTTGGGAAGTGCTATACTTGTCCCAAGTTGAGCATGGTGGTTAAGGGAATGGATGAGTAAGGGCAAAGAGCCTGGGTTCCAAGCCTAGCTGGCTGTGTGACCCTGGGCAAATTGTTTATCTTCTCGAAGCCTCAGTTTTCTTATCTGTACAATGGACTAAGTAAAACTAACTACTTCATTTGGTCATTGAGGGAACGGAAGGAGTTAATATAAATATATCATTAATGGTGTATAATGATGGGCACATAATAAGAACTCAATAAGTGTTAGCTATTATGGCTATTTGGTATTGACCTCATTAGCAGGATATTTCCTGGTTGTGTATTGTGGTAAATTTAGATTCAATTTCTCTATGGAAGTAAGATACGAACCCTGCTTTCTCTTTCTACTCTCACTGATTTAATGACAGTAAGTCAATGCGAGTTTTCTTATTTGACCCCACCTTTGTAAAGCCATTGGGAAATTTAAATCAAAGGCAATTCATTCTGTATTAATGAGGTCTCTTTCAACTGACAGCAACAGAAAACCAACTCAAACTTTCTTTTATAATTTCTTACGTTTCTAGGAATTCTGACCTGTCAACTCTTCTTTTTTCCTTTTCCCTCCTGCCCTCTCTTCTTCCCCTCTCTCAAACACACATGCACATGTACACACACACACTTTTTACTCTTTCTAGAATTTACTTTCCTCTGTGATGGATTCATTTTAGGCAAGCTGTCTCCACATGATGGCAAATGTGCCTGCCAGCATAGGTGATCTTGCAGCCAGCAATCCGACAGGGTACATATCAAAATGATGAGGCACAGAAACAATTTCCATTGTGAAGGCTAGATTTTTCCTCAAGTATCTGTAGTGAATGTATACTTACAAGTTACCACTTGGGGCCCATTTTTCTCTACATATATTCTTCTTTATGTATAAACAATTTTGAAACATCCTTTCCTAAAATAATGCAAACTTCCTGTATACTATAAACATATTCACCCCTTCCAAAAGAGATGCAAACTCAAATCTCACCCTTTTACTGCATCCCAGATCCAAGTTCAGGATTTTTGAAGGATGTGTATTTGCTTTGAGTCTGACACAGGTATGACAATTTCATGGCCCACTCACGAAGTGCTAAATGATGTTTTCAATTACCCCCTCCATAGACAATGGAGGAGGAAAAGGAGGAAACATTCATTAACACTACCATTTAGAAAAGAGAAGGGGAAACCACGTATAGCAGTTAAGAGTTGGTGGCATATACTATACTCTGTTGGACTAGAGTAGCAAGATCTCTTCCTTTTAGTGGTGGAGAGGGTTCCACGGTCCCTGATCTGGCTGCTCTGAGATCTACTCTCTGAGAGATGCCCCTTGTCCATTGTCTATTGTACCCTCATCTGAGAAGGCAAAGGTTCTCCTACTGTGACAAAGTGACTTTAGCAGCTTATATCACCCTCACATGGTGTTAGTGCCCTGGGGACTGACTTGGGGATTGACCACTCCCAGATCTTTATTTGCCAGTCTTTAAGTTTCTTTGATAAATACCTTTAAAATCTCAGTAGGCTGCTTGTCTGTTTGTTTGTTTTACTTCAAGAATTTCACATATTATTGATTCTAAGATGCACGTTTTTTTCATCTTTTAACATTTCTGAAATTGGGAAGTATGTTACAATCAATAGTAGCCAAATTAGATAAAATAAGGTAGTTCCTAAAGCCAGTGAATGCATGGAGTCAAAGGCTGGCTTCTAGACTCTGTTCCGGGGGTTTCTTCTTTTAGTAAGAGCCTTGATGTGTTGCCTACACCTCCACTGCTGCCTATGCTGCTAATGAATACACTAAAGAAGGCAAAAATGCCTACAAAATTCACTGGTTAGAGTGGTTAGAAATGTGGAGGGACATAATAGACAAAGTCAAACACATTAACATACCCATTTGTTATCTTTATGATTTTAAAAATTTGATTATTTACTGTTATAAATACTTTTGATGTCCTCTAATGCCATTTACATTAGTATTGACATCACCTAGGGTATCTACTACATTCTGTTCAAAAACATCTCTTGATACCACTTGTAGAGAGAGATACAGTCAAAGTTAGATTTGATTTACGTGGTTATGATCGAATCTGGCACTTGAAAATTTTTCTATGTGCCAGTAAATTCACCAGAGCTGTCACTATTCATAGTATCTCCTGAAATATTAAGTTGTCATTCACATTTTTTAAAATTAATATCAGCAAAATACACAGTCTTTGGCAGAGTAAGTCTATTCTCAGACAACTATTGGATTTAGTAAATTTCAAGGAGCAGAGCTTAGTCTCCTTTGTGACTAGGTAATTTATCAGTTTTCTCTCCATCCAGCCCTCTCCATTCTGAGTCCATTTACTGTGTCCACTTCCTTTTCAATCTGCACTTAAGTAACTCATACCTTCCTGTTCCTTAAAACATACCTCTATCAAAACCTTCATCAAGAAACACGTCTGGTATTAATTAGTTTTACTTTGGTATGATTTAAAGTCAATCCTAGTTGTGTTTTCCTTTTAGGCTGAAACATTTAGGGAGGATATTTCTCACTGAGCAGGCTGGAGAGTAGACTTCACCCTTTCCCCCTGAAGTATGACTAGTGAAAATACTGCTTACACCAATTAAAAATAAAATTGAGTTTAGAGGATAGGTTAGATGAAAGTCTAGAACCATGCTTACCAAAGTTAATCATAAAAATTATCTGGAGCATTAAAAAAAAATAAGGTTTTCTGGGCCCTGTTCCAGACTCATCGGGTCAGACTCTCTGCAATAAGGTCTTGAGAATTGTTTTTTTAATGAACTCCCCAGGCAGTTCTTGTGACCAGGCAAGTTGGTCTAAAATAAGCCAATAATGGGAGAGAGTATAAACATAAGAGAGCACAGCAGATGCCACAAGATACCAAATAACATGCAAACGGGTAAAACTTTGATCTATCTTCTTCAAGTACATTTACAGTTGGTATAATCACTGAAATTTTTTATTCCTCTTAGAGTTTATCTTTCCTATATTGCAAACTTTAATATATCCAAGAAGTAGAAGGTTATATGCAGTTTGAAACCAGAGAGAACAAATGAGACTTAAATCCCACAAGATATGAATGTGAGGATTCAATGGAAGCGAGAGACATTGCTGTATCCATATACATAAACAATCTCTTGGTGTCAGCTGGTTTATCTCCTTTGAAGTATCTATCTTTGCTCCAAATTTAGCATTTTTTTGCTTTTATTTCTTCACGTACTTTAATCTTTATTTTTAGTAAAAATATATTTATTTATTTACTTATTTTTTTTCCAACTTTGTTGAGGAATAATTGACAAATACAATTGTATATATTTAAAGCGTACAATGTGATGATTTGATATAAATATACATTGTAGAAGGATTACCAAGATCCAGATAATTAACACATCCATCACCTCACATAGTTAACTCTTTTTTGCATGTATAGTGAGAACCCTTAAGATCTACTCTCAGTAACTTTTGAGTATACAGTACCATATTATTAACTATAGTCACCATGCCTTATATTAAATTCTCAGAACTTATTCTTTATAACTGAAAGTTTGTACTCTTTGAGCTACATCTCCTCATTTTCCCCTTCCCTTGGTCCCTGGCAACCACCATTCTGAAAGCATTATGCTAAGTGAAATAAATCAGACAGAGAAAGACAAGTACTATATGATATCACTTGTATGTGAGATATATATAGAAAAAAAGCCAATTTCATAGAAATAGAGACTAGAATGGTGGCTACTTTAATCTTTCTAATATGAGGTTATTTTGCAAGTATTTTTATTACTTTAGTGATGGACAATTTTATAGGTAAATGTGATGAATATCATGATATGCATGATCTTTTATAACTTTGTATTATTTAATATTTCTATATTTAGGAACCTAATTAAAAATATTCCAACATAAACTTCTGAATTAAATCACCATCTACATATGTGATATTGAAATGGTTAAAATAGTATTCCTTTACATAATTTAAATAATGCTGTGTTGCAAATATCTTGGCAGAGGGATAAAACTAGGACAAAAGTTTTGACAAAAGATATATTCTAAAGTATAAGGGTCCCTTATTTAACTACACCTTTCCATAACAAGAATTCGAACCACTCGTGATTCATTAAAAATTTCTGATGTTAATTATTTAATTCATGTCTTTTAGATGAGCTGTAAACTGGCTTAGGTACATAAATTTTATATTCCACTTCGTCTCTGCTCTATAAGTCTGCGGCCAGTTGCTAGTGGCATTTCTATTAGCCTAAAAAAAGAGAACACACTGCTCCAGGTCTGAGATCATCAGTCCTATGCCTTTCCAGATCTCCTCGTGTAGGAATTTGTGAACACAGCAAAGAGAAAGAGTTAAGCCTATTCTCCTAGTTGGCAGAAACTTTGTAGTTTAAAATTACATACTGACTCTGGTGTAGAGACACAAGAAATTATAGAGCAGACACTGTCCAGGACAACGTATAATTTAAAATGTACTAAAGAATGTATACCGCATGGCAAAGGAAGTGAAGTGCTTCTTCAAATATAAGTGTTTTGCATAGAAAGGCAGTAATTATCCACTCCTAGGGAAATGTTTGCATTCATTCTAAATCAATATTTACTATTCATTTCTTGTGTTCAACAAAACAGGGATTTAACTTTTTTTTTTAATTTTAATGAAGCACTAAGACTACAATAATTCTACAATGTAATTGTCTTGATATGAAATATTGCTAAATAGTGTTGCTATTTCGAGAAAGAGCAGTGTGAAATGGAAGGTTATCCCTATTTGTGAAATGTTACTTTGGGAACATTCAATTCAAACTCAGCCAAGCAGGGCGACTCACCAGTTTTCAAGGATAACTTAAGCTGTCTCCGTTGGTAAGGCCCTTAACTTGGATCATTCAGATGAGTCTTTGCCTTTGTATTTTTTTCTCCTTTCTCTGAACACACACTTCCTGATAATGATTCTGTTTCAACTCAACTATTGCCTTTTAGGGTGTGTGTGTGTGTGTGTGTGTGTGTGTGTGTGTATGTGTGAACATGTGTGGAAGAAACTCTTCTATACAATTATTTTTTTTCTGCAAGAGGAAAGATTACTTTCCCCCTTTACCTTCCCAATTCCTCCTGATTATTTAGTTCAAAAGAACCTCAAGGAAAATGCTGAGGAAAAAGTAAGAAAATAGGACACACGAATACTGTACTCTTAGACAAGACTGAAGGTCTCCAGCATATTTTTATTTATAGAGCTTATGATCTGATCATTCTTTGACTTTTCTTTGGAAAATGACTACAATTTTTTATTGCAGAGTCTAAAAAAGAACTAGACAATGTAACGACATGTTATATTACAACATGAATACTCTTTTTCTCGGCAACAGAAACAATAATGGCTTTGCCCCTGAGTTTCAGGTCAAAGCAGAGTCCTTTAGAGTACACCATTATATTACCAAACGCTACATAAATGCCTGAGTTTCCTACAAGCTTATATTTCTGTCTTCCACTTTTGTGTATAGTTTAGGATCCAAGGTTTTCTGTTATTCTTCCTTTGCTTTTTTTCTTTTTGTTATTATTTTGGGGTGAGTGGGGCCAAGGGGACATCTTTTTGAAAATCCCACCACTCCCATGAGGTTTTTCAGATTTCATATTGATTAACTTATTTGACATTAAAATTTAATCAATACTGTGTTTTCGGATTCACAGCTTCTATAGTGTCTCTATATTATTTAAAACGAAATTTAGATTATGAGAGGAATCCAAAGTAAATTATATACCTTTGCAATCTCATCACACAGTTCGTGTCGCTTCTCTGACTTTAAAATGTTCGTATAGCAGTGGGGAGTGGGTCTGTACCGAGTTCCCTCTGAGCCTTCCTGCCATTCATAATTCATGCAAGCTCTTTGGGTGAATTACTATTTGGTATGCACTCTGGGGACAAATAATATCATTTATGTACTGTGATTGCTACTCTATTCTTTCCTCCTTTTTATTGACAAGAAACAAGGGTTTGCTTGTAGTTTTCAAAGTAAATGGGGTGCAGAAATCGTCCTTCCCTCTCTGAGAGAGCCACCTTCTTTCTGCAGGAAATGCTGTTGTAAACTGTACTGTTATGAATGGTGTGTTAGTTCTCAAGATATTCCTGTCTCGGTGTATGAAGTGACAAAGTGTTCCTCTAGCATTCGGTGGGGAGAGCTGGTGGGGAAACAGGCGGTTAAGAACACGTCCCTGAAGTCTGCAGAATCAATGGGACAGTAAAAGGGAGCTGAAGTGGACCAGAAGGAACCTCTCAAGGGTCATTTAAAAAACCAGAAACTGATTATGAACAGAGCTTTTACCCCAGGAACTGGAGGGGGCCAGCAAACCCATTCTACTGCACTCCAGTTGAATGTCTAATAGTTGAGATGTTTTCAGCCCATAAAGGATAATGAGGAAGGCTTTGATAGCTTTAAAGAAAGTCTCTCTGTGGCCTCTCAGCAAAACATGATCTGAGTGTAAGTGGCAAAGGCTTGCAGACCCCAAAATAAAAAGGGGCAATGCCAGCTAGGTAAGGCAGCTACCTTGCTAATTGCACGGGAGAGATGTTCTGATGTGAGTTTGTACCTGAGGGAAAAACAAAAGCAAGGGATATTGGAATGTAAAATCTAAGTTCTCATTTACTGAAGCTGAAGCCTTCTGGAGACCTTGAAATTATCTATGATTTTACCTCTACATGGTAATTATTTAATGTAGGTCAAATTAAGAATTAACCTGCATTCTTAATTTTATTGGATTGTATGTTTTTGGATCATGAATTGTTCCTTATATTAGTTAGGGTTAAAAAAATTATTATATTACTTCTCTCTTAATGCAATCATTTCTGAGATTATTCTTGTATATCACCACTCCCCAACTCCAGCAAAGACAGACTTCATGAATAATTAAAAAAAGAAAAAAGAAGAACATTCACGTTGAAGTATTTACATTAAGTTTGGTAATGAAGAAAACAAGTTTCGTTAACTATTCTTTTTATGGTGCCTTTGCTACTCTTAGCAAAAGTCTATTAAAAAGAGAAACCCTAAAATCCTTCCCAAGGCACTGAGGACGCTTACACTGACCTTGTATTCAAGCTTTCAGAATATGAGACAGTTACATTGAATAAGAGAGTAGTTGAATATTTCTATACATAGAAGTAATTTGCTACACAGTTAATAGGCTAGTTTACCAAGAATGAAGCAATGCTTTCGGCTGGATGTTACGCAAGAATTGATCAATCAGTCACTTTATAAACCTTGATTGCACACCCTCTTGGCATGACACCCAAAGCATTGTTGAGAGTTAGCTGAAAGAGGACACCTAACGAACAAAATGGAGAAAGGTAAGTGCTCAAAGATTCTCCTTAATTTACGCATACTTCAGCGAAAATTTAATGCACTAGAGAGATATGTCCAATAAAGTGGGCTTCCATAAGAATCAAATAACAATGCTCTTTGAATTGATGATCCAAGAAAAGAGCAATGAAGCGTCCTGAAATAAATGTCCTCAACCGCTCACTGAAAGCCTACTGCTTACATTTACATGGATATACTGGTTATGATACTCTCTATCCTAACACTGCAGTCCTGGAAGACTGACTGACAGATGGCAGGATGGGGCACTAAATCCACACTGGGCATCACCCACACCTGTGCTTGTTTCAGCTCCAGTGATGTTCCGTGCAACGTCATTGACGTCCTCGTGTCTCCCCTTGTGACTATTTCGCTGTCTATGTCAACAGTTCTCAAACTTTTTGGTCTCAGAACCCTGTTACACTCAAAAGTTATTGAAGACATTCAATAATTGGGTGTTATATCTACCAGTATTTACCCTTATAGAAACTTCAACCGATGTTTAAATATTTATTTTTAAAAAACAATTATAAATCCATTACCTTAACATAAATATGTTTTTCATGAGAAATAACTACATTTTCCCAAACAAAAAGTATTTAGTGAGAAGAGTGGCACTGTCTTTTATTTTAGCAAATCTCTTTAATGTCTGGGTTCTTGGATCTGCTTCTTTATTCAACTTGTTATCATATCAAATATTATGTAGGTTTTGGACAACTCCACTGTATACTGGTGAGAGAATGAGAGTAAAAGGCAAAAAATATTATTATTCAAATACTTTTGATTCTGCAGTATCCCTGAAAGGGTCTCAGGAACCCTCAAGCATCCTCATGTGTCATAACATTGGTCTATAACGTGTTGGAGCCATATGTCTATCTAAACTCCCCCATATGATGAGTTCAGTGGAACACCTGGTGCATGCTGGGTACTCAATACAATTTCTCTTCCAATTATTCTTCTCCAGCTCAAGTAAATCTTTCAAATTAATGCCTTAGAGCCCAGATAGCTTCAGATCTTAATGATCTTGTATGTATACCTGAGTGACCAGAGGGAACATTCTCTTACCCTGGATCTCTTCTCAGGACCACTTCTCTTCACCTTTGAAGAAGGTTAAGGATGAAAAGGAGAAGAAAATGGGAATGGAAAAAAAAAAGTTTCTTGGGATCCTTATGAGGAAGAGAGTTATATAACTGGAATTCTGGATTTCTGTAATCCTTAAGCAGCCAATCCTAATGGGTTCTAAAATATTTTCAGAAACATCCTAGTTTCAAAGCAAATAGGGTATCGATAGTGTGTTAGGTGGTGTGCCTGAAGTACGATTGAAGGACACATCTAAAGCAGGTTGTTATTTCATCACCTGATAACTGATGCAATAGAGCACAGCTTATAAACACTGTCATAATTTTCAGATAGATAAAACTATCGATAGTCAAATCAATCTATTCAAAGTATTTGAAGCCTTGAAAAGGCAACAGAAATATTTTCACAGTTTGATATTGGGCTTTTGATAATGTAAGTGTTAAGATTCCTTTGTTTAGCTAATGCTTACTGTTTACCTGCTGTGTGCTATGGATAAGGTAATGTTGAAGAAGATATGATTTCTGCCTTCAAATGTCTTGCAGTCTAGTGAAATCTGCCCATAAAATGTGATAATTAATGATACAGAATGGTGAATATTAGGATGTGGAGAGAAAAAGATGCTTTAAGAACACATAAAAGGACACATAACCCAATCTTGCAGGAAAAATGAGTCTTCCTAGGGAAAATGAAGTTAGCTAAAGAATGAGTTGAACTGGCCTGGTTGGAATTCATCTGGACCCGGGAAGATACACCAAGTAGAAGGAGTGTTGAGAGAAAGCACAATTCATTTGCTGATGTGAGAGAATTTCAGATAGGTAGACTGAGAATTTTGTGGGGAAATGAGTGAAAGATTAGAAATGTAGCAAGGAGAAGGGAAAGGATTTGAAAAGAGTTTGCATTTTATTTTGAGATCATTATGGAGTCTTTGAAGGATTTTACCTAAAAGATAACACAAATAGGCTTGAATTTTGTCACGTTCACTCTGGCTGTAATTTGTACACAAAAGCCAAGACTAGTGAGGAGACTGTTGTGTAGATCCTAGAGAAAAGGAATGGAGATCTATATAGGGCAGCAGTAGAAGTGATGATAAATAGTGGACAAATTCTAGAGTTGTTGAGAAAGTTGAATGAACAGGCTTTAATGCTTGGTGCAGAGATGGGGATGGAGTGAAGAGGAAAAGTTAGTGTGATGCTCAGGTTCCTGGCATAACCAATTGAACACTTTCATTGAAACAACGAGCTCAGTAGGAGGAATATACACATGCAGACATCAGGGAAAGATGATGAATTCACTATTTTTGAGATATCCAAGTGGAGATGTTGACTATTACATGGCATCTATGAAATCCACTAGACTATGACATCCATTACATTATAGTTTTATGGAATTATGGAGTTTACTAGATTATGGAATCCACTAGACTAACTACCATTAAATGGAAAAACTTATTGCTTTGTTTCTTATTGTTATTCCACCACCTGTTCTATATCTGTGGCATGGTAGAAATTCACCAAATATTTATGGAAGAAACGAAAGAGCAAATGGTATAAAGAAAGAAATATGAAGGTCAGAGGAGAGATTTGGAATGACTAGATAGATTTAGAAGTCATTAGCATATGGGTGAGAGTTGACGTCAAGGGAATGGTTGAAATAACCCAGGTAAATAATATAGAGTGAAATGGGAAGGGATGTTACAAAGTATCTGGAAGAATTGCAACTTATAAGGAATAGACAGAGGAAAATGAATCTACAAAAGCTCTAAAAGAGAAGAGCCAGAGAGACATAAATTATATCAATCAACATTCTTTTTATAAGCCACAGTGGCTGACTATCTGTATTAGGCAAAATTTAAATTTATTGAAGAATATCTGGAGACAATAGAAATGAAGAGATCATGGAGATTTGAAAAATGGGCGTGAACAAAGTGGGCTCTGGAGAACTGGATAGCATAAACAATAACAAATGTATTGCACAAGAATGGGGGTCTTCTGTCACTGCTGGGTCCAAGAATATGATGTCTAACCATCCCTACATCCTGATTTGATCAAGCTTTAAAGTGTCTGACTGGCTGAGCCCTGCATACAGCACTACCTCCTGTGCTGGGGAAAAGAGGGGAAGGTTCTGTCCCTTCAGCTTTTGTAATGAGAAGCAACCATTACCTCTTACCAAAACTCCACACCAGTGGAGCATTCTCTGAAAGGGAAATAGAGATGCCAATAGGAAGGGGAGGGGAGTGGATGCTGAGTAGGACAAAAAAATGACAAAGATCATTATGAGACAAAAGCTAGAAAACTATGGCAATCTTCTAAAGAGAGAGAAATTTAGATAAAAGAGAAGAGCAGGTCAACAATAGCAGCAACAAGGAGACCATCAGTAACTTTGGCAAGAGCAGTATGAACAGTGTGGTCGTGCTGGAAACCAGACTGAAACAGATTGAGGAGTGAGATTTGGGTGACAGAGTGAAAATAGCTAGTGTAGACGACCATTTTAAGAAGTTTAGCTCATAATAATATGAAAGGAAATTTGCTTCTATAATTTGGAAACATTCAGAATGGCAGAGAAAACAATTATGCCCTTAATCAGGGATTCTCTAATCCTGATGGTCTTGGAAAGAGTTCTAAATGTTGCATGACTCTAGATAGGAAAATTTCCATGTCTGGGCAATTACCCATACATTGAAATCTGTCGTTCATTTTACAGGACAACAATAAATTGTGTAACTCTGTAAGTGCCTTTGCCTTTGCCTCTTAAAGTCTCGGCCACATGATTTATCACTTTAACACTTCAATGTATATTGCTGTTATGCTTAATGTTGCTGTCTTCATATTTTCCTCTAACTAGGATTTCAAGCACTTGGGGAGCAGGGAGCTCTTATATTCCTCACAGTACCAACCACAGCATGGGACATGAAATAGTGCCCATGCTCAGGGAATATTGATTAATTAGTTTATTGATTTTTAAGAACAGTGACTAAAAGGACATTTACCCACAAATCTTCACAAGCCAAGAGCTATTTTTATTTGTTTTCCTCCTTGAAGTTTCATTGCTATCTCCCTTGGCTCCCTTTCACCATCTCCTCTATGCAAAGCAGTTATGAAAATGCATGGAAAAAAACATGCATTTTTGCATTTTAAGAGAGAATAAACTTTTAGATTGGAAACTTCCAAAACAAACTGAAACCAATGAAAAGTGTATTTTACTGCTTTATATCTAAAAATGGCACTGCCCAATTTAAGCTATTTTTAAAACCTGTATATTCATGCAGCTTGCATACCAAAATGAAAATTGGTGAGCTATAAACCCTTGAAAAACAGGGTTTATAATGGAAACAGTAATTGACCCTTAAGTACAACATCAAAAATACAATACTATATAATACAAAGCCCAGGGCTTGGGATCCCATCTCTTCTCTAACCTCAGACTGGCATACTAACCCAACACCACAAAGCCAACCAATAGTTATAGTCCGAGATGTTTTCTTCTTACATGGCAAGGAAGTGGATATGTGATCCAGTAGCCACATGCAGCTAAGCTTCACAGAACCAGAACCCCACATAACTTGAATCAACTCACAACTTCAGAGCTACAGCCTAAATAATTAGATTTGCTCGGAAAAACCATTTAATTAAAAAAAAAAAGGAAACTGCTACTGCCCCAGAAGTTGTGCCTTGTTGCATCGCGGATTTGGGTATGTAACATTATACCACTGGATGCAGTGAGGGTGGAATGACCAATCATCAGCAAAGCTCATGGAATTACCAAACATACTCTTGAAATATTTAGAGTTGTCTTCAACTTTGCTCTAGTTCATAGTTGGTCCAGTTTTCCATTTTCCAAGCCACAACTATCCATTTTTATCATGAGAAAATGCAATCTAAACTTAAGAGGAAAATAAAAGTATTAAACTCGATTAATGATATATGGAGGGTAAATCCGGATCCCAAGTTATACCTAGCTCTAGGCAAAGAGGGGCATATAGATACTCCCGATCTTAACCTAGACTGTTTTTTCTTTCTTTCTGGGAAAGAGGGAAGAGGTTAAAGGAGTTTGTTGCTAAAGAAGGAAAGTTCAGAGATTCCTTTCATTTTAAAGTTGAAATGTGAGAGCATTGCCAGCTTATTCCTTTAAGAAGCTTCCAAAGAATTTGTCAGCTAAGAATAGTCAAGATTTTGCCTTTTAAAATGTCATCTATTCACACAAATTTTCAATGAGTTATGTTTATCAAGGGACAATTAACAGGGTTCTCTGGTGTTCCTTGTTGAGTCTTCTGTTTCTGTTGCTCCCTTAACAACTAGTGAACTTGGTAAAATAAAAATGAGTAAAACATTATTGACTCTGTTTATACTATCTCTTTTTCTACACCCTGTGACCAAGACACTAAGTACGCTTTGAAGAAAGAACTCTCGGAGAAGGTTGGAATTGGGACAGGGAGGAGAATTTTTCTTTATGGAAGTTTTTAGACGATTTTAGATGTGACAGTGTGTGTTCTGGGATTCAGCAGTTTTTCTAATTGCAATTACAATGTTGTCTTTGTCTAGCGATATAAAAAACTGATGTGCATCTTAAAATTTCAGTGCTTAAAAGTAAATAAAATAAATCTGATGTCACAATAGAGCACTTCTACGATTTTTTTCATATCTTTCTTAAATACTAAGATCTACCTCAGGTAACTTCACGGTATATACTACAAATTCTATATACTCAATGTCATACCAAAGAATATAGGCCTCTTCCACACACATACTTGAACACAGACACACACTTTCTTTCTTTTTTTGTTTCTTATTTCTTTCCTTATAATTCTTTAATGCTGAGTTTGCTTCACCCTATTTTATACTCTCCGTGATTTCTGTAATTTTATTCATGGCTTATTATGCTGTACATAAGTCACTGTGTGCTAGGTTAAAGTTTTGAAGTATTAACTGATGCTTTCCCTTTTCCTTGTACCCTTTAGCCCTTTCCAGAAAAATCAGGGAAGAGAAAGCGCATCAAAATGCAAAATAAAAATGAGTCAAGTCTTAGCTTTTGAGTTTCAAAAGCCTACTCCTCAGGGGAAGCAGAAAGAACTCAGGGCATCAGCAAAATATTTGGAAAACTACCTAATAAGTAAAAAGCAAGCTTTCCTCTTGCCCATTAGATAAAACTTTCTCAGGCTGGGAGCATGAAGAATAAACGTTGATAGTTTAGAATGCGTGGGTCCCTGAGAAAAGAAAAAGCCGTGTGTCCCAGTCTCTTTGGCTGAATTTAGGTAGGTAGGGAGAAGGATGTGTAAGGGGAGAGAATGTGGGGGGTAACAATAACTCAAAGCTGGATTGAGTCTAAGTACCAAGGGGCTTACACAGCCAAGGCTTTGGACAAGGGCCCCGAGGATCAGAGTCACAGCCAGGAGGAGAACCTCTGAGTTGTCTGGTGTCCTGGTCTTCACCCTCCAGTCCACACAGGTTGCTTGAGTCCTGCCTGCTGAGCCTGTTCAGAAATGGTGGCTTTCTCTTCAACTAGTATTTGGTAAGACTTTTCTTTCCTCACTGGTTTTGCAAACTTAATACGTTTGTGATGCAAAATTAGGTGAGATCCAGAAATGTAGGCTTTTTTTTTTTTTTTTACCACTTGATCTGAGTGAGATTTGAACATATCTAGTGAGAGAAAGTAGTCATTTAGATTAATGGAGAATTTCTGACAAACCGATTGGCCTAGAGTAGTCAAAAATTTTTTTTGAGTATAACTGCATGAGGTGCACAAGGTTGAAATGAGAAAAGACTCGTGGAAACTATTTTGTTTTTAATTATAAGTATTAGTTACAAAAAATGTTTTTTTTTAAAGATTGTTTAAGGTGTTTACTTCATTCTTGGCTCAAAGCAAAGATTTAAGGTGAAGTCACCTTCGATTCTTCCGTGAGGTGCTCTCTAAACTCTCTGTTCCAATAAAAATTACCTGCTAAAAATTCCTACTCCCCAGGCCTTTGTACCTGTTTGTAGTTCTCATTGACCTAAATGGAGGTTAAATGTGTGTTGCTGAAGGGAGAATTTGAGGCTCCAGAGAGCATCTCTTTTATATGTGACAGAAGAATGTGTGTGTACGCACAGAAGTCAGTAAGCCACGTATTTTCACCCCTACAAGAAAAGTAATTGAATTCTGGGAACAGAAAACTAAAATTAATATCTACTTCCAACTGTACAGAATGTATAGATTAACAGAGGAAAAGATTTCCTTTCTAGTCCACAGAAGTAGACTGAAAGCTGCCTGAAGATTTTGTGTATGTGTGTGTGACTGCCGATTTGTGGGAAATCTATGATTAGAATCAAAATGGCATAGATGGCTGAAAAAGAGGAGAGGTGTATTGCTGGTAGATCACCTGGCATCAGTGATGGCTGTATACTCTCCTTCACTGTGGATCTAATTTGGACATTCATCTCCATGTAAAGGTCAGTTTAGTCATCCAGGCATAGCTTCATTAAATAATGTAAAATGCAACTTAAAAAAAACATTAAATACTTGTTAAATACACATTAGACAAAACTATAGCTAGTCAGCATGTATTAAGTAGTAAGTACTCAGTCTTATCTTCACTTTAATTTTTGATAGTTCCTTGATTTGGTTGAAAGCTCATATCCTAGAAAAAAATCAGGTGGAATATTGAGCAATCAGCTAATAAATTTAATTGGTAGAGGAAGTCAATCAACATGATTTAATGTTTCTAAAATATTACCCAATGTCTTCACTTCAGTTTAAGTAGATAAAGAGAAGTAACTTCCCAAATGTTTCTATTGATGTTTATACATTAAGGATAATTCCAGAGGCCTCTTCTCAGTGTTGGGAAAAGGCTGTTTTGTTTGTTTTAAATTCCTGCATATCTTTCTTGCATTGATCAGTCAAAAGGGAAAAGTGTATTAAATATTTATTCATATTTGGAATTCTTTAAATTGTAGGAACAATCAGCAATAGTTTATTAAAAGAAATGAAAACAGTTCTATGAATGCCACATCAGTCTTGGGCCATAGATCAAATTATGAAAAGTTTAAGTCTGTTGCCGCATTGACATTTTTAAAGCAGTCACCATGAAGTATAACAAAATGCAGGTTTTACAAAAGACCACAAAATACATATTTATATTGTAGTTTTCTAACTGTTCCCTATTGTTAGGGGCATTTGTCCTGCCTTTGCAATTTTGAAAGAGAAAAGCTAGGAAGAAAGCTGTTTTTTGAGGCACATATTTTAGGTGAATGCAGTGTAAATATTTAGGTGTATGTATTTTTTTTTTTTAAATAAAGCATATTTCCCTCCTTTTTGTATTTCTTTCTTTTGATTTGATGACTATTATAGTACTTTCATTTCAGGAGCACAGTTGCAACCCTTATCATGAACTGAAAGTAAATGTCCCTTTATGGGCTGGCCCTGTGAAAAATAGAAAAGATTCTCAAGGAAGTGGATGTGCTCATATTCTTTCCCTTCCTCAGGAGATAGGCCCTAATCTTTCGAGTTGAGCCTTGTCAAATGTTATCACCAAGATGCTGCTAATGGATTAAAATCTCTACCTGTTGTTCATTACTTTGTTTTTTTCTTTCTAAAAATTTCCCTTCTTCTTTCCTCTTCATCTTTCTCCCTTCATCCTTCCTTCTCCAGTTCTACAAGTGTGCAACAACCACAACTTTAGTCTTCAGTAATTGTGGCTCCAGGAATCTAGTGATCCTTCTACTGTACCTTTAAATGGAATTTAAATAATGTCACTAAACCTTCTGAACATGTGGCTACTTTTATTGCTATTAAGAGGGTGGAGGGAGATTGAAACCAAAAGCTGTTAGAGTGACTTGACCTTTTCCTGAAGATATAAAATTCAGGTATTCATATTGATAATTGTGATAGGATTTCTAAGATCCATGCATTATGTCTTCTATGTGGTGAAAGTAGATAATATTTGTTTTGGCTGGAATATAACCAAATCCCATTAAACAAAGTTGAGTATATTCTTAGCTTCAGTATATGGTATTAGAAATATCTGCATTTATAATGAAATTATTTTAATATAACTTTAAAAATTGATTGAGACTGAGGTTAGAAAAATTGATTTTTGATTTATGTAAGGAAAGACTCATTCATTCACTTTTTTTGGCTGAATGCATATACCACCATCTTATAGTCATATGATCTACTTATACTTTGGACAAAATCTAGTTCACTTAGGTTATATAATTTTAAGGAGAACAAACTGATACCAAATTTATATTTGAACTCAGTCCGGACACCATTCATTACTTCAACTAAACATTTAAGAGCCTCTTCTGTGCCTAACACTGTTCTAGGATCTCAAGGTCTAAAGATGAGCAAAGTGCCTGTGGGGGTGTGTGTGTGTGTGCGCGCGCACATGTGTGTGCATGTATGAGTGCATGAGAGTGACAGAGGGAAACAGCCCCTGCCTTGGAGCCTACATTCTAGAGGGGAGACAGCATTATTCAAAGTATTACAGAGATAAATATGAAAATATGAAACTATAGTAGTGTAAGTGCTTTAAAGGAGAAGAAGGTGTTATGAGAGTATTGCCGAATTAGGGAGGTCCGGAATTACACCTCAGAGGAAGTTAGGACTGAATTGAGGTCTACATGAGCAGCAGGAGTTTGTGCATGAAAGAGGATGGGGGAGGGCAGGAGAAAAAGGGAAGAACACTCCACTGAGCAAAGACCCAGTAGTAGGAATGAGGAAAGATGAGATATGAAAAGCAGGCGGTAGACAGACTATGTACTTTAGCCTTCACACTAAATGCAATGGGAAGCCACTGACATTTTAATCAAGAGAAGGGGAAAAGGGCACAAGTGGTGAATACAGTCAAAATTTGCATTTTAGAAAGAACATTCTGGCTGTGGTTTGGAAAACCACATTGACTATAAATGGGTATGTTCGATAGGAGGTTGCTGCAGTAATCCAAGAAAGAGGGGATGAGAGTTTGGATTGGGATGATGGTGATGGGAAAAAAGAGAACAGAAAAGAGTTAATAAATATTTACTTATTACAGAATGGATATGGAGGAGTTTGAGAGAGGGTATTTTACAAAATGGTGTTTTGTAAAGTTGGTGGTCAATTGCACAATTGGTGTTCTGTGATACTCTTCAATGTGGAAGGAGAGAGGTGCTGAGGAAGAGGGTCAGCATTGAGGGAAAACCATACATTTGGTTTTGTTCTATTGCCTTTGAAATATCCAAGTGAAAATATCCAGAGGGCAGTGAGATACAAGACCTGGAGCTCAGAGGAGAGATCTAGACCACAGATATACAATTGTACAGCTTTTGTGTGCAGTTGGTGTTTAAAGTCATGGAGAATGGATAAGGTTGCCTAAGGAGAGGATAGAGGGAGAAGAAAAGAGGGGCACAACCTGCCCAGGAAACTGCAACATTGAGATTATGAGGAAGAGTTAAAAGTGAAAAAATGAAATCAATGGTCAGAAGGTGGGAGGAAAAGAAGAGAGTATAACGTTATGAAAGCTGAGGGAAGAGAATGTTTCAAGATGGAGGAAAATAAAAATAAACATAAGAAATAGTTCTCTATGTATCTTGAGGCAAAACTGAATTAATATTTCTTTATTGACTCTGTTAGTAGTAGTAGATGCTAAAAAAAGAAAAATCTAATGACACCATTCTAACTTGAGACAGATACACAACAACAGGTTTGCAGTATGTGGAATCAAATGAGTGAGGCTTGTTCAGTGATTGTTATGTTGTTAGGTCACAAATTAGCACCCTAGATGTTTCCTTCAGAACACTTAACATGGTTTATAACTATAAATTCGCCCTCCTTCCTTCTCTTTCTATCTCTCTCTTTCTCTATCTCTATTGTATCTCTCTCTCTCCTCTTTTCATTGTGGAGACCATGACTAGTTTCTCACCATTGTGTCCCCGGCATCTAGCATAGTGCATACAAGTATTCAGAAGGCATTCAATATTTGTTGATGAACAAATGAATGAATCTCAAATATGCAATAAAAAAAGTTCTGAATTAGGAAAGAAAAGACTTAGGTCTCATCTTGCTCTGGTTCGTGTGGTATTAAAACATCTAGGGGGTCTCTCTTTCCTAATATTGAAAAGCATATGCCTTGACCAGAAGATTCCCAGAATAACTTCTGATCTAAAGTTCCTCAAATCTATTTACCTAACTGCTGAAAAAGAAGCAAAGCTCTCTGAGAAAAATTAGCCTTGTCTAAAAACCTATCGCCATCCAGGTTGACTTTAAACTGTGCCAATGATATTTGAAGAAGGCAAACACCTTACAGACATCGTGCCCTATCTCAAATCCCCTAGCAGCACATCTATTTGCCATTGCAGTGGCATCCAGCCAAGCTCAGGTGAGCCTGACAGTGTCTGGCCTCAGCTGCATCCTGTTTCTCTTGCTTTCTCCCTGGGCTTCCCTGCAGCTGCAGAGTAAAAGACTGGGCAAGTGCACATCTGGAAGGGTATGGAATTCACATCTTCAAGGGACCTTTGACCAACAGGGAGTAGGAGCCATGAAGAAGTATTCCCCTCTACACTGGTCTCAGGTGGACAATTCCTTGGTGAATTCTACATGATTTCTCTCAGGGTCCCCTAAAACACCGAGCCCCAATTTCCAGGGTGGTAGTCACTTCAGTTATACTTTCCCTCCTCCTCACCTGTTTTACTGTCTCCAGCCCCGACCCCCAGCTTTTCCCTGGGAGAATTTCCCAAAATAAAGTACCAGACCACAAACCCTTCTCAGGAGGCTGCTTTTTGGAAGAACTCCATTTAAGGAAGACTTCTATTGGATCAATATAGGTACACGGAGTTCACTTTACCCAATTAGGATGTTTCTGAAATTTTGAATGTAATTCAAATTGTTCTAAAGCAATATTTTGCTCATTGATTTACACTTCAAATTCAGAAATACTATATCAGTTTTTTATGACATTTTAATTGGTATAGACTTCTAACTCTTTTAGTGTCTCACCTGGGACACGTTCTAGCTTTTATATCAAATGATCATCTGTAAATAAATATTTAAATGTGCTAGCAATGTAGTCATTTAAAGGAACTATTTACTAAAAAATATTTTTTTTGCTGGTCAAAGCGCAATTATTTACTTGCTAGCATGCGTATTTTCATAAGTTTTATCTTTGACTATAGTTTTGTTATGTCAGGTTTGTATAGATTTTAATCCTTATTGTCAGTGCCCTTCGCTTGGACTTGGAAATTTTTTTCACATTTTCATAGTAATGGTAATGCTTTTTTCTGATCCACAAATAGGTTAAAGTGAATAATATATACACAAAGATGTTTCTCTTTTTATTGGGAAAAAAAGAAAGTATTTCCTGCACTCTTCCCTCAACCCATTAATCACAATACAATATATGCTATTAATTATGCTTAAATGTGGTTTGCTTATATAATTTGTGAAACTCTAATAACTCAAGACTTTCAAATTATTTGTCTTCCTTGTAGACATTTTGATTACTAAAACATTCCTAGAGCTAGAAGAAGGAATAATAACATAGGATTAAAACTATGAATCACCTTTTGATTAAACACTTGGCAGTCTTTGTTGCTAAATCTTCACTCAGTGAATAACTCTAAGTCTCATTTGAACTTGTAGATTTTACTTCCATATTGATCACCATAACCTAGTAAAAGAAATACACACTCACTCAGATCATAGTTTGAATTCAAACTAGATATTGATGCTTTGTTATAACAACAGTGGTATCTAATTGTGCAGCCCCAATAGATGAGACTAAGGACACAAAGTGGGCAGCATAAAGTGGCTAGTGGCATTTGGTGACAATACCCTAGGATATTGTCCTTGAACTGATGAATTTGATGTATCTTTTGAGTTCATATATTCACTCAAGTCCATCTCTATTAGAGTTAACGTAGACTTCTGCTCGTAAAGTCTTTATAGTGATAATAACAGGAATAATAAATGCATATACAGATCTTCCTTATGGAAGGGGTTACATTCAGATAAACCTATTGTCAGTTGAAAATACCCTAAGTCAAAAATGCACTTAATACATCTAACCTACTGAACATCACGACTTAGCCTAGCCTAACTTAAACATGCTCAGAGCACTTACATTAGCCTACAGTTGGGCAAAATCACCTCACACAAAACCTATTTTATAATAAAGTGTTGAATATCTCATGTAACTTATTGACTACTGTACTGAAAGTGAAAAACAGAATTGTTTTCTGGGTACAGAATGATTGTAAATGTGTCGGTTGTTTACCCTCGTGATCACGTGACTGACTGACTGGGAGCTATGGTTCACTGCCACTGCCCAGCATCACGAGAGAGGATTGTACAGCATATTGCTAGCCTGAGAAAAGATCAAAAGTCAAAATTTGAAGTACAGTTTCTACTGAATGGGTATCATTTTTGCACCATTGTAAAATCAAAAAAATCTTTAGTCGAACCATTGTAAAGTCGACGACTGTCTCTGTGTAAAGATGTATGTATTTTAAAATCTTTCACATCATCTCATTTGGCTTGAAAAATTGTCTTTTGATGCAGGTGAAAGAGGTATAAATATTTCCATTTAGGCTCAGAGAAATGGTATTACATATGACCAGATTAAAAGAACTAATAAATGGGAAGTTGGAAACCAGGTGTTTTGGTTCCTGGTCCAGTGATCTTCCTGGTATACGCCTGCACCCTGCTTTATACTCTCACTACCCCATTGTCTTCCCAACTGGTGCCTTGCCCTGTCTCCCTCTCTCACATTCTTCCCTCTACCTTTCTCAACAAATGGTAAGATACATACTGGCAGCTAGTTTGGACCAGCTGTATGTATCCTTTGCCTTCTTACTCAACCTGAACTTTGCATATAATCTTCCTGTGATGGTCAATTTTATGTGTCTACTTGGTAAAACTATAGTACCCAGTTTATTTAATCAAATTCAAATCTAGGTATTGCTAGATTGTGGTTAACATCTAAAATCAGTTGACTTTAAGTAAAGCAGATTGCCCTTGATAATGTGGATGGGCCTCATCCAATAGGTTGAAGGCCTTAAGAGCAAAAACAAAGGTTTCCTGAAGAAGAAGAAATTCTGCCTCAAGACTTCAGCATCAATTCCTGCCTGAGTTTCTAGCCTGCTGGCCTGCCTTATGACTTTCAGATTTACCAATCCTCAAATCATGTGAGCCAATTCCTTAAAATAAATCTCTTGATATAGGATAGAATGTATATATATATAAATTTCCCATTGGTTCTGTTTCTCTGGAGAACCCTGACTGATACACCTGCCTTGTATTTTTCCTAGAATATCCATATCATACAATTGTGTTCCCTCAATATTTTTCTGTTCCTTAAAGGCTCTCTATACATTTGCTGTCACCTCTTTCTGCTGTCCCTCTTCCTTATCAAAATTTAAATTTTCGCTGTGCTCTTAATTCTCTTCATTATAGGACCTGTTTTACCAGATTTTTCTCTCTTGCAACACCAGTCTTTCCATTTCTCAGTTAATGAACGTAATCCTAAAGTATAGGACAAGATAATTGCTATCAGCCAGCTCTCCTCAATCTTCCTACGACTAAAATGAGGGGCACATCAAATCATACTCCAAATATCTTACTGTTAGCCAGAAACACACACACACACACTGAGTTCTAAAGAATATATTTTATTTTATTTTTGGTTTCAGTCATATCTTCCAACTATTTTTATTTTTGCAACAAGAAGGCTAAGGAGCAAGGAATCAACTATGAATGCAGTCACCAATACTGACTTTTATAATTAGATGTTGAATGCTTTGCTCCTTATGGCTTTTGCGTAAGAGGTAGGCATTTTTGGTTGCCTACTGGCATTCACCTGGATGTTCTACATGCAACTCAAATTAAACCTAGTCAAAATTTACCTCCAAATTTTCCCCCCAAACTCTTTCCCTTTTCTTGTATTCCCTATTTGGTTGTTGGCAAAATTCGTAGTTTTCAATGACTCTTGAGTCTACATTTTCCTTCACTATATATCTCCAATTTGACCTCAACCCTGCCAAATCCTTTCCATTACTAAATGCACCATACTTTGTTCAACTTTTATGCTTTTTCACACTGATTCATTCATTTAATAAGTATGTGCCTAAGATATATCAGGGAATAAAACAAAGAAGTGGTTCATCTTGTGGAGCTTACATTCCAGAAAGGTGAGACAGGTAAGTAACAATTAATATAATTAATAAGTAAATTATATATGTTAGAAGATGATATTTTTCCCTCAAAAAAAAAGAGAACAGGGCAAGCCTCTGGGGAATTGGCTAACTCAAAATGTATTTAACAAACATGTATTACATGAATGATTTATTGAATGAATAGTGCTTTAAATTCCAGGATGCCTTATGTTCAGTAATGGAAGAAACGAGTAATGCTTAAATAAGGTCTTAGTTCATCTGTTTGTTTGCTTTGGGAGGGTGAAGATTTGTTTTGTTTTGTTGTTTGTTTACTTCTTTGTCTTTGGTAGAATAAATGGGTGAAAGCTCAGAAGATGCTGACAGTCTAAAATACAAAGTGAATTGCTTAAAAAAAAAGATCACATGTTCCTCTAATTCTTCCTTCCTCCTTTTCTTCCTTCTTTCCTTCCTTTTATTTAACTTAGCAAGCAACTATGTAATTCCTACTATGATTCAGGAACTATGTCTGGCACTGGAGATACAAGGCTTTTAATAAAGAGTCACTGAATTTAAGGATCTCACAGTCAGATGGGGAGACAGGCATGTACTGATGTCAAAGGAAGGCACCCTGGTGGGTAACAGCCAGGGTTCTGGAACTATACTCTCTGGCTGGATCCAAGGTTGCTGTCTCTAGGCCTCAGCCCTCTTTTCTGAGAAATAGAGATAACAATAGGACCTACTCAGAGGGTTATGTTAGGATTAAATGAGTTACTGTCTGTAAACTGCATAGAAAAGTACTTGGCGTGCAATAATTATTTAGTAAGCTTTCACTACTTTTTTTTATTGAAAGTATAATGTACTGTAGTAAGTTCAAAGAGAGACACATGCCTGGAGATTATGGAAACCCACACATGGTAGAACTAAAAGTGGAGGGATGGTTCCTTATTGTCTGTAAATTAAGAAGTGAAATGAGACTCCCAGGCTTGGGATGGGGATCAGGATAGTTATGAGGCTCAAAGAGACAGTGAGTTTGGGAACAGCCCTCAGTGAAGAATGAAAGGAAGATATGCTGCAGGGCAAAGACTGTGTTTGAAATTTCCAGGTAAAATATATTGGAGAATAGAGATACAATAGAACTATGTGGAAAATACACATGGCAAGGAAACAAGCTGTCTGTGAAGCCATGAAAGAAATAGTGGAGTTTTTACTTTAGTGATCAACCTAGAACATTATCATTAGTGGAAATTTATCACAAAAAGTCATTGTTAGAACTTTAAATTGTAACCATTAACTTTAAAGTGCTAGTTGTTGTTTGGGATTTGACAAACTTGGAATTTGTAATTTAAAAATTATAGCATTTTTGTGGGTCTTAGTAGATTTTTATGTTTATTGCACAAACTCTTATGTTTTCTTACTTGTAAAATGTACTTGATACAATTAATATTATTCTCATTTTAATCTTATTTCTAGCTATTTTTCAAGTATAGAATTTCATGTGTTATTATTTCTGCTTGGTAGATTTTCTCAGGGGATGTACTTGAGTTCATGCACACTTTTATATGATATGCAGTTATTAACACTAATTTTAATAAATTAGATAATACATTGCATTGCTTCATTTTATTTGTTCATGTAGGACTGAAAAATATTTTTTTCCAAAAAGTAAAAAGCATAGTGATTTACTTCCTGACATAAAATAATCTTAACACACACACGAAAGTCCATGAAAGCATATATTTGTCTTCAAAGAGCAAAAAAGGATTTAGAAAAGAGGGCAAACTTGCTAGGATTTTAAATCAATATTTGTATGACACCTTTTTATCTACTGCTGGAAGAAATAAAAACATATTAAACTTTTTAATAAAACTAAGTCAGAGTAACTGAGAACATTTTCAATCACATAATAAAGATTTGTTTCAGACATAAACAATGACTTTCTGTGAGCTCTGCCCTGACATCTAAAGAATTCAGAATGACATTCGCTATCCAACAGGGTTTTTCCTTTTGAAAACACAGCCCACTAAGAATCCCCAAACTACTCTGCCTCTTTGGTTCCTGTATAAAGCACCAGGCAAGTGTGAGAAACCAAAACTGGCTGGCTGAAGCTTGGTAAAGAAGCCTGTACAATGGAGAGGCTTAAGGAGAATTTTCCTAGAGGCTGCCAAACCAGGCCTTCAGAGCCTGGCCCCTTTCTGGCCAGGACAAGTTGGAGCGGTGGGATGGATAAAGAGGAAAGACCATGGATGGTGATCCTGGAGCAAATAGACCACAACCTCAAGCTCTACATAGTGGTGTATCAGTAATCGTTCATCCATTCATCTATCCAATTCATGCAACAAATCTTTGCATGCCAGGCATTGTTCTTGGTGCTAAGACAAAATAATGAATAAAACAAAGTCCCTGCCCTCAGTCTAGTTCAGGAGACAGACGAGAAACAAACAAATATGTGATAACTCAGGCGGCAGTGTACACTATGGAGAAAACTAAAATAGAAGGAGAAGAGGTAGTATTGGGGTGGGTTTAGACTTGCCAGATAAAATACAGGACGCTTAGTTAAATTTGAATTTTAGATAAGCAGCAAATAATTTTTTAGTAAAATTATGTCTCACACAATATTTGGGATTTTTTTAGCATATGTTCTCTGCAATATTTGGGGCAAACTTAAACTAAAAAATCATATATTTGTTGTTCATCTGAAATTCAAATATAACTGGGTGTCCCCCCCACCCCAAATCTGGCAAACCTGTTTGAGTTGGAAGGGGGAGACGGATTCTATTTTTATATTGAGTAGTCGAGGAAGACTTCTGATGATATGACAAAAAAGCAGAGACTTAAAGGAAGTAAGGGAGTGAACCATGCAGATATTTGCAGGAAGAATATCCATGGGAAAGAATAGTATGTGAGTGAAAAGGCCCTGAGGCTAGATGTATTTCTGGGAGGTCAGTGTAGATGGTGGGGAGTGAGAAATAAAGTTGGAGATTGCAAGGGGATGAGCTCAGGAAGTTGGATGGGAAGCCAGATCCTGTAGGTTTTTATAGGATAGCATAAGAACTTTGGCATTTACTCCAAATGGGATGAAAAATCACTGGAAAATTTGTCAGGAAATGCCGTGATCTACTTTGGATTTTAAAAGGATATGCCTGCTAAGTGGGGACTAAGAGGAAGGATGGAAGCAGAAAAGCCAGTTAGGAGGCAACTGCAAAACATCCAAAGAAGAAATAACCGTGGTTTTGCTTGAGTGTGGTAGCAATAGAGGTTAGTGAGAAGGGGCCACTTTCTGTATCGATTTTGAAGGTAGAGTCCATTGCATTTGTTGACAAACTGGATGTTGGGAGATCTGTGGGAGAGAAAGCAAGGATAATTGGGAGGTTTTGGCCTGAGCAATTAGAAGAATGGAAGAATGGAGTTGACATGGACTGAGGAGAAGGCTGCAGAAGGTACAGGTTTTAGAGGGCAGTTTGGAGTGTGTTTTTAAAGAGGTGGGTTTTCAGTGGCTTAGTTATTGGAGTGGAGATGACTAAAAGGCAATAATATACGTACATCTGGCATTTAGGGGAGAGATCAGGAATGCAGACATGTTTGTGAGTTGTCAATATATAGATGTTATATAAAGTCACAGGACCACAGTCTTGTGCCGCATAATGAGGTTTCCATCAACAACGGATAGCCCATATGATTTTAGTCCCATAAGATTAGTACCATATAGCCTAGGTGTGTAGCAGGCTTTGTCATCTAGATTTGTGTATGTACATTCTATGATATTTGCACAACCACAACATCGCCTAAAGATGCGTTTCTCAGAATGTATCCCTGTTGTTAAACTCTGCATGGCTGTAGATGAAATCTCCTAGAGAGGATCCAAGGATTGACCTGTGGGCAGTACTACAGGTAGAGGCATAGGAAATAAAAGAAACAATTGAGAAAGAGCATTTAGAGACATAAAAGGAAAACTGAGGGAGAGTAATGTCAAAGAAAACAAGGGAAAAATATTGTGTGAAGAAGATGATCAGTTATGTTAGATGCTGTTGATATTTTGAATAATAACAGTAACAAATAACCACAAGATCTTTTAATTATATCAGCTTCATTGAACAAAATACAATAAAAGATGAAGCACACAATATCTATGAGGGGGCTTCTAATTCCTTATTTCTTCCTTTAGCTCCATCTTTCTAGATTGGAGGTATTTTGGTAAACAATTCAACAATACAAGAGGTCAAGTATGAGCCAATATTTGACAATTTCTGGCTCTTAATTCATTATACTTATATTTGTTTCACCTTCAGTTAATTAACTTTCACCTCCCCCTAGACTCTCTAGGTTTCCTGATAATATATCCACTCTTTATATGAATGTCTATTTTGAATGTACCTATCTTCTATTTGCTTTTTCTGTGCTCACCACAAAGACTCTTACATTCTTAAATAAATATATGAAGGCAGGGCCAGGCTCAAGTTTGACTTCCCTGACCATGCCTCTGCTTATTACAGCTAATAATCTACCTTGGTTTGAAAAACACCTGAGACATTTATTTCCTTTAAATAAAAACCTCATCCAGGGGCCGGCCCAGTGGTGCAGCGGTTAAGTGCACACGCTCCGCCTCGGCGGTCCAGGGTTCGCAGGTTCAGATCCTGGGGACTCACCGACGAAGCACTGCTTCTCAAGCCATGCTGTCGCGGTGTCCCAAATAAAGTAGAGGAAGATGGGCATGGATGTTAGCCCAGGGCCAATCTTCCTCAGCAAAAAGAGGAGGATTGGCATCGGATGTCAGCTCAGGGCTGGACTTCCTCACAAAAAAAAAAAACTTCATCCATTCTGTGATCCACTCCCTCAGCACTCTGCTAGCCAATCTGAAAAACAAGTCCAAATTGATGTGTTGAACAGCTAATAGTATAATAGCCTCCCTTTCAAAATATTACATTGTAAAAGAAGTCTTCATAGCACACGGTAGCTACTGAAAAAAAAACTATTGAACAATTTCTCTATGACAAGTTAGGTGTAGGGACGAAGTTGATAGGAAGATGGTTTGGCATAGGGCTCTGAAAAGTCATCTTCAATTCACCAAAAGTGGGCAGTTGCCTACTTTCCAACATGGTGCTTCGCTTTCTATATATGAGAGGATTATCTCATTCTTTTCCTCAATTCAAACTAAATGCATGATTTGCAAAATGTTTTTAGATTAATTTTGATCAGTGAATTTCTGCTTTATTTTGAGAAGACCAATAAAATATTTTCTCTACACACTCCTATACTTCCCGTTTATTTTGTTTTTTAGAGTGTTAAACTAACAAGAATATACTTATTTAATAAAAAGAAAAGTTACAGTTAAAAATTAAGTCGTATTCACAGTTGTGTTTCCATACAAAGCAATCATAGAGCAGGATTGTCAACTATCTGATGTGGAGTCTAGATATGAGCAGAGAATTGTTTACTATACCCATGAAGCCACCTTGAAATCCTCATCTGGCTCTGAGGTATTCCTGTCCCCTAGCATGGGGAATCGGTGCTGCTTGCAAGTTCACCCATGACTAGCATGGGATCAGGCAATAGGACTGTGGGAACTGTAAAAATGTTACCTTTCTTGAACCCGAAGACCTTTAGTGTCTGGGTTTTGTTTTAATAAAATGTGATGCTGAGTTGCTTATCTGTTTCTTTCCAAACTCTCAGAACCTCACAAGTCAGTCCACAAAATTGGGTTGAAAATTTGGCCGGATTTCTGGAACATCCACCCCTGGTGTTCGCCAAAAATATCAAAAGGGCAGCCTTTCTTGTGGTACTCAAGCTCTTCTGATTTCAGGCCCAGTTAAATACCAGGTACTTTCTTCTTCCTTTTTGGGTGGGAAAGTAGGATATGAGAAAACTAGAAGGAAGACAGAATACTTAGACATTTAAAAATTAATCTTTTTATATTTTCAGATCCTTGATTGAAAGTAACATAAACTAATGATTTTGAATGTTTTTTGTTTGAAGTAAAAAGAGCAGCATAAAAAAAAAAATGGAGGCAATCTCTGCGCCAAGACCAAAGGGTAATTTTGTGTCCTGGCAGTTCCAGTTGTGGGTTGCTTTTCCACAACTATGCTTCCACCGCTATTACTTAGTCTGCTCAGTGTTCTACCCTCACCAGTGCCCATATAATCTAATAATGAGCAGATGCTCCTGCTGTGGATGTTGCTCTTAGATGGTGATTTTGGAGGAGATCTGACTCTTTCAGGATTCCAGGAAACAATGGAATGGAAAAAAATGAAGAGTCACCTAACATCCTAAAATAATTAATGCAACTTACAAACTTACCTACTGTACAAAAAAGGATCTGAATTAACAATGATAGAAAACCAAGAGAGAGCAATGTCTTAGAAAGTTTTCTCTTTTGTTTTCTTCAATGTTTAAAGGTCCTGGTAATTATATTCAAGCTATCTGGGTTTTATTAGGGACCAGTAATTAAAGATTTTTTTTTTTATTTATTTTATTTTTTGCCCCCAAAGCCCCAGTAGATAGTTGTATGTCATAGCTGCACACCCTTCTAGTTGCTGTATGTGGGACTCGGCCCCAGGATGGACAGAGAAGTGGTGCCTCAACGCGCACCCGGGATCCGAACCCGGGCCGCCAGCATCGCAGCATGCGCACTTAACCACCAAGCCAGAGGGCCGGCCCGGGACCAGTAATTAAATTTAGACTCACTTCATAGTTTGTGAGAGGTAAGATATTTCCATGTTGTGCGTAGTTGGGTGATATGTGTTCAAAGTTCAGTGTCTAGCAGGTAATGTCACCTGGCTAAATGATGGCCCCAGGAGCAAGGTTTTGTCTTTAGATTTTGAGGAAGCACAAATACATGTAAAATGATATGTAGCTAGATGATTCTCCCTTTAACCAGACATCTGTGGACACCTCAGGTCCAATAGGTATTACAGAGATCTAGAGAATAAATCATGCCTAAGAAGTTTGCTCTAGATATATTTCCTTAGGGTGTAAATTGTGAATTTTGGTTGTGCTGGTTCAACCACCATGTCTTCTGGAATCCACCCCATAATTCTAGAAGAGAGAGTGGAGAGCTTTACCCTGTGGAATATGGCAGATCCTTTGATTGATGATTTACTTATTTAACAATTTCAAATAAATTTTTATATTTTTAACATAACGAATGGAAATATAAGGGGGATCCCCAAAATATGCAGAATAAAATAAAAATTTATTCACACTATTCATGGATGAACATTATTGACACGGGGTTTTTTTCTTTCTATCTTTTACAAAAACTCTATATATTAATTTCTGTTTTGTTTCTCTATAAAATGGCATCATTTTCTATAGGTTTTTTCTACTTATTTGCACTTAACATATTTTTTTTCTTTTTTTCTTTTTTTTTGGTGAGAAATATTGGCACTGAGCTAACATCTGTGTCAATCTTCCTCTATTTTGTATGTGGGACACTGCCACAGCATGGCCTGATGAGCCATGTGTCGGTCTTCCTGGGGTCTGAATCTGCAAACCCTGGCCCACCGAAGCAGAGCACGCAAACGTAACCACTACGCCACTGGGCCAGCCCCATGTACTTAGCATTATATTTTGAGTGGACTCTATGCTATTAAATATTCTTAAAAACACATTTTTCAGTGGTTGCATATTATTCTATTATATTATGGACCACAATTTATTAAATCATTTCACATTTTGGGCAGTAATGATGACTCCAAAGTTCTACTATTATAAATGATTATTCAATAAACAACCTCATACATAAATTTTACAAACATTTCCCATGATATATTTTGGAAGATTTTTTTCTGTGTAATTCCCAGATCAAAATATATAGTAAATTTTAAGATTTCTAACATATTGACAAATTGCTGTCTAAAAACATTTGTTCATTGCAAAATCCCATGGTGTGTACGTGTGTGTATTTTAAGCCTTTCACAGTGTAGTCTGTTTTCTTTGCTTTTTTTCTTATGGGGCTTTGATATTTCATAAGGTTTGCATTTGTGCTCCAGTGGTTAGCTTTATAATTATACCTCATTATAAGACCCTTAGTCCCCTATTATTTTAGACAGCATGGTATTTTTCTGCTATGGATATTCTGGTTATCTATTGCTGCCTAACCATCTTAAAACTTAGTGACATAAAACAACAATATTTTATTATATCTTACCGTTTTGTGGTTAGAAATTCAGGTAGGGATCAGCTGGGCGATTCTTTTACTCTGTATTTCATCAACTGGTATCACTTGTTGGTATTCAGTTGATAGCTTGGCTGTCTGAAGGTTTCAAAATGGTTTAACTTAAACATATTGGCGGCTTGGTGGAGATGGACAGGAGGTTGGGCTCAGTTGGGGCCCTCTGCTTTCCCAGGGCCTTTCCAAGTGGTATTTCCAGCTGGGTAGTCAAACTTACATGACAGCTCATGGTGCAAACAACAAGTATAACATGAGGCTTCAGTGAAAGCTGAAAGGCTTCCTATAATCTCAGAAGTAGCTTCAGCCTCAGAAGTAGTTGAATGATACTTCAACTGCTTCCTATTGAGCAAGCAAATCACTAGAGTCAGCTTTGATTTACGGGGAAGGGAATTATACTCAAACTCTCAATGAGAAGAGTAGAAAATAATTTATGGCTATCTTTAATCTACACCATCCATCCTTTGGCCACCAATTATCTACTTTCTACGACATATGAAATACTTTCACCTTGTCTCAAGATGTGCAAAAGTCTCATGCTCTTATGGCATCAGAGCATAGTCCAGGATTTTGTTATGTAAATTAGGTCCATGTGCTCTGTGCCCACCTCCCCCAACACACAGTGGTGGCATGGAGATAGAGTCAATAGATACTCTGACTGACGAAGGAGAACTGGAGACACTTAGCAGTCAATAGTTCACAGCAATTCTGAAATCCAGGAATGTTTATGGTCTAATGCAGCTCCCTAAAAAATGACTCTTTGAGAGTCTTGACCAGACCCTCTGGAGTTCTTGGTTCTTGCCTCTGAGTCATCCTTCCTTTTCCATTAGAAATTGCCAATATTTTCATGTACATAGCTTTCTCAACATGCTTTGTAGCTGTAGAAGTTTGTTTCGTTTTGCTTTGTTTTGTGAGGAAGATTAGCACTGAGCTAACATCTGTGGCCAATACTCCTGTTTTTTTTTGCTGAGGAAGATTGGCCCTGGGCTAACATCCATGCCCATCTTACTCTACTTTATATTTGAGAAGCCTGCCACAGCATGACTTGATGAGTGGTGCATAGGTCCATGCCCGGGATCCAAACCTGTGAACCCCAAGCCACTGAGGTGGAACCTGCAAACTTAACCACTATGCCACCAGGCTGGCCCCTGCATCTGTAGAAGTTTTGAAGTTCAAAGATCTCTTTTTATTTTGTACAGTTTTTGTCCATTTCGGTTTCAGTCAACTTAATATAATTACTTTAAAGAAGTGTTTTTTGATTTTTTGTTTATCAATCATCCACTCCATTAGACAAAAGCCAAGTCCACAAATCTCTTTGAGATTAGTCCTTCTTTATTTTGGACTCCCTGTGAGATTGCTGAGGGACAGCACCTTAAAAATCTTAGGAATATTATTGTTTATGGATGAAAGTTTTCTTAATGTGTAACCTTTCTGTGGCCATGCCTCATCTGCCTCTCAGAACCTAACCCCCTCCCTCACTGCTTTTACAGCCATTCGTGTGCTTCTTTAGTGTCTTTATGGCCGTCATCAATGGATATAGTTTATATATAGAAGGATACTTAAAAAAATTTTTTTTGGCATTTCCTGAGATCTGCCACCACTAACTATCTCTGCCCCATTTTTCATGTTTTCACTACCAGTCCTGTTGCCTCTTTCTGCAAGGATTACCAAAAGACTTTGTCAGTCTCAGCTGGCTTCATCAGTACCTACACCATTTGAAATTTGTCTCCTAATTTCCCTGGAAATGAGGTTCATAGATTTTGTTGTTGTAGTTTTCCTTCTTGTATTGTTTCCAAGAGAGGAGGCAAGTTTCAGATTTAGCTTCCTGCCATGTTTCTACTAGAATTAGAATTGAATTATTTTTAATATTCTTAAATTAAAAAAAAAATAGTCATCTTTAGAGGTGAATGCCAATCTGATAAGGGTAAAATAGAGCATTTTGAAACAGTCGGTTTGATATTACCTTAATTTATATGGTCGTCATTTATTGAGGCCATTTGGGTGTTACAAATTTTAATAACAAGGAATATCGCAAATGAAGCACCCTATCCTTCATTTCATTAATGAGTTCAGATGGGAGTGAGACTCAGAGATGACACGAAAAAGAAAGAAGAAGAGGAGATAGCATAAGAGGAGGAAGACCACAACTAACAGTTAGTTCATAAGATGAGTCAAAGTGAACTCAAGTGAAAGCAACTAAATTGAGAAGGCTAAGTCCAAATGGACTTCTCCATAGATATAACATTAATATCGAGAGAAAAAAACTCACATTGTATTTACCTTAAAAGAAGCCTATGTGTATTACAAAATGCATATGAAATTTAAAGTTTTAGGTTAAAATAGGAGATTTTTTTCTGGAATTCTCTTCAATCTGATCTTTACGTATCTGGCCCTGATCATTCAGGTCTCAACTTCAATGTCTCCTGCTGAGGAAGGCCTTCTCCCAACTCCCAACCCAAAGCAGCCCATGAGTCTCCACCGTATCAGTCCCTCTGATTCCTTAGTACTTTTCACTCTCAGGTGTTTCCTTGTGTATTTATTTTTCATTTTTTTCACCCCATGCTCTACTCACCCCAATAAATTATAAACTCCATAAGAACAGAAACTTGTGGGTCTTTTTCAATGCTGTTTTCTCTGCATCTGGACAGATCCTGGGGCCTAATTGGAATATAACAACATTTTGTTTATGAATGATAGAAATGACACGGAAATTTCAGACTGGGAGTAGTATGCTGCAGAGGTTCCCACTTCTAGGTATCTAGTCACTTGTTTCTGCTCTTAGGCACACTTAGATGCAAATGGGACTTTGTTCTAATAAATTGGCTATTTCAAGTATTTAAGAAGCTAAAGACTTTATCATTTTTCTGTTGCATTTGATCATCTTACCAACATTCATTAATTTTAAGAGTTTTTAAGTTTTATTTTTTGTTTCTAGAGTGGTCTAGTCATAGAGATAATTTTGTCTTCTCCTTTCCAAATGTTTTCTGTTTATTTCTTATAAATTGTTTCACTGGCTGTTTAGCCAGGACCTTCCTGATGTTATTACACAATAACGACGCTGGTGGGAAGGCTTCTTTTGTTCCTGAATTTAATGGGAATATCTCTAGTAATTTAAAATAAGATAAGGCTGATTAATGGTTTAAGAACTATTCTATGTTATGGTTAATGAGTAATTGCATTTTATCCAATCAAATGTCCTTAATGGTGAATTTGATTGCTGGTGCTTATATTTGGTATTTTCACATCTACATAGCTGAGATAAATGTCCAATTTCTTTATTTTCTTGCTATCCTTATCAGGTTTTAATATCAAGTATTTAATTTTTAAAAATAAAAGTCTATCTTTTACCCTTTCTAGGCTCTAGAGTAAATAATACTGAGCTGGTAATTTTGTTCTTTGAAAATTTAAAAACAAAAGCTCATTAGTTAAAATAAAATATCATATTGGCCTAAAGCCATTTGGGAGATTTTTTTTTTGTAACATATCCAATTTATTCAATGGTTACTTGCATATATGGGCTGCCTATTTAAAGTCGGTACAATTGAGAAATGTATATTTTACCAGAAAGTTGCCCAGTTCATCCAATTTATCAAACTAATTAAGAATTATGCATTATGATCTTTTACAACCATTTTATCAAATGATTTTGTTAGGAATAGTATAGTTGTTAGGAGCATAGGTTTTGGAGTCAAGGAGAGAAGGTGTTGCATTGAAATTGCATCTTTGATACAAGAGGAGCTTTGTGATAATAGTGAATTAATCCCCCAACTTCAGTGACCACATTTGTAAAAAAAATGAAATAAATAAACACTCCAGAGTTTTGCATTAAAGGTTAACTGAAATAATATACAAAGCTTTAAGAATAGCATCTGCTGTAGAGAATGCACACAATACATCATAGCTATTTATCATTATAATTATCTTCATAATCATTTCCCTCTTGATTTTATTTGCAGGAAGTTTTTCTATTTTATACTTCTTGAATTTATTTATTTCTATTATCTTCCTCTTTTATAATAAGTGAATTTCTGCTTTTATCTTCATTATTATCTTTCTCCTAGTTCCCTTAAGTGTGTTGTCTTTTTCTAATTTCTTGAATTGAATGCTTGGTTTATTTTCATTTTTTTCTTATGTAATTATAAAAATATTTCAAGGCTGTGATTTTGTCTCTGGATACCACCTTGGCTGCATCTCACAAAAGTTAAAATGTAATATATTAATTTCATTATTTTCTACGTAATCTGTAACTGTTAATTTTTATTTCTTCTTGGTCCAAACAAAGTTATTTAGAAAAAATATTGTAAATTACATAATAGAATTTTTGCTTATTTTGTTTCTTTAGCCTTTTATTGTTATTTATTATATTATTGCATAGTGTCAGAGAATGTGCTCTGCATAATTTCTCTTTGTAAAATATATGGAAATATTTTGTGAAACTATAGATGACTATTTTTTCTACATGTTTCATGAATGCCATAAGTTTTATATTCTTTAGAGAGCTTATGGATAAAATGTTTATTAGTTCAATCATACTAATTACTTTTTTCAAGTGGTTTATATTTTTTCTTGATCAACTAGAAGTATCAAAGACAGAGAACAGTGTGAAAGTCTTCTAAGAAGTTCTGTTTCTATTTACTGTTTATGTAATGTTTTTTAATGCTATTTATTTAGCATATAAAGATTTGTGACATTTTTACAACTTTATTGTAAAGTGCACTTTTTCTGTGTAAATGGCCTTTTGTAATCTGATTACTCTTTCCTTCAGAATACATTTTGGTTCTACACTAACATTTTCATCCCTGCAGTTGAAGTCATGGATAACTTTTCTTGCTGAAAATAAAAGTTATCTGAAGAGAACTGGAATGATGGGAAGATCAAAGACCACCATGATATATTTAGAGCAAGGTAACTGCCCTTGTTCTTTTCTGGAGGGAACATCTTTGCCTAAAGAATTTTCTCCTGACATGCAGGTGATAACACGCAACATTAGCATGAAAAAGTATGATAAGGAAGGATTTGCTCTTAACTAGTTAAGAAATAGGCTTAACAATTCACAAATTTCTTATGGGATTAGACTTTAATAACTAATAATCACCTTTGTCAAGGAAAATGTACTCAACACTATGAGAAGTAATTGCAATTTATGGAAATGTTTTGAACCAATGTAAGAAAAATCAAAGTATTGCTATTGAGAATGATAATACGAGGTTGGCTCACTGTGCTAGAAGAAAGAAGCATCTTGACCAGCTAAACCTCTGGTCTTCCTCTCAGACAAGACTTCATTTTAGAAGACCTTCCTAGCTTTGGTTCATTAAATTCATACTTCATCATCACAATTAAAATCCCTTTTCCACAACATCTTAAAAGAGAGATTGCAATTAATTCCATAGGTACATTTTCCTTTTAACACTATATTTCACACAACCACATTTTTTTTTTTTTTTTTACGTCTAACTACTTACACAAGTCCTTGCTTAATGCTTTTCTATTTGTTCATGTCTTCATTTTCCAGTCACAGACGGTAAGCTTCTAGAAGACAGGGATCTTTTTGAGTTTAGTTTGCTCTATACTAGCTAGGCTGAGCACAGAAACGTGCTTAAAAATCCACCATGATGTGCTAGCTATCTCCTTTTACTAACATTTTCCATCCTTACTTCTCCTTACTTTTTTTTTCCCCCCAAAAAAGCATAATAATTAATGCTAGTCCAAGTATGAGGTAGAGAGGTGAGGTATAAAGATGAAAGATGTTTTAACTATTTTTTTAAATCTTCAATCCTTGACCACAACTATTTAAAAGCAAAATTGGACAAGCCCTACAGTATAAATAAAATTTGAAATGTTTTCATAAAGTTTGCAATTGCATAGTTAATTGGGTGATGGGGAGTGACAGACAGGTTGGATGTAAGTTGCTGTATCATCTCATCAAAGGAGTCTAAGTAGCCTCTTGTCTCAATCTATCCATTAATTTTCATTTATGTTTCAACCACTTCATAATCTGCTGATTACTGAATGAGCTATTATCTATGTAGTCTGATATTTGGGGGTCTTAAAAAGAAAATTGCCTGGAATATGCAGTACCTGGTGGAGGTCAGAATAAAACAATGCCAAAATACACAGGCTCAATCTCAGGACGTCCAGGATCCCTGAATAGTCTGTAATTAAGGAGGAGTTGAGGAGGAGTGGCACTTGTATTATGTAAAGAAGGGATACATAATTGAATTAAGCAGTGGGAGGAGGGGAAGAAAACAAAGATCAAAGCTCAAATAACGTCAGTTCCTGTTCTTGGCAATGATATTAACGATGAAAAGATTTCTTTGTTCTTTTGCATATTATACCGCCCCACTTAAAGTGAACACACACTGTGTTCAATTTGTAATTGACCGAAAGACTCTGACTATTTTGAATGTTAAAGGATAGCTTTAACTGGTTTAGCTTTAGGAATTTTAGAAATCTCCTCCTAATACTTCCTATGTGGAACTTTAAGGTCGAACATGAAAGCAGCTGACAATGTCAAGAAAAAGAAACCCTTAAGAGTGAACACAGTTATTGGTTCCTACACATAAACTGTGCACTTGAGAATAGCCTCAGGGGGCCATTTCCAGGGAAAGCCTCACCTGGTGAGGTCAGAACCTCAGGAGTTTAAAAGCAAGGGGCATGCTTCACTACAACGTGAACTGGAGGTGAGTGAACAGATCCCATCACTCTTTAGAGAAACTATTTCATGGCTCGCCCAAGTGCTTGGGCATAAATACACAAGCAGGAGGCCCTTTAGAAGGGGTTCAGACAAGTTATAGTCCTACCTGAACATGAGCCAGGCCAAACTGTTAGGGCCCGAATGAAAAGGAAATGGTTTATAGGCTGTGGGACCTCTTACCAATCCATCTTTTTCACTGGGGAGAAAAAAATCCCTTTTGCAGAGGTGATGAAAACCTGTATTAAAAGGTGACACAGCAGAAAAAAAAAGAGGGCTAAACCAATTGGTTGAGTATTTCCAAAAACAAGAAAAAACAGCCAGCATGGTTTTAAAAGTATGTAAGTGGGGAGGGGAGAGAGGGAGGAACAATCACGGTATATTCCATGATTAACAGTTCCAGGACAAATGGTATTGACAGTAAAGAACATTTAGAAAATTCAAGAATTATGTTATATTTAAGTAAACCTCTGCTTTTTTTATAGCTACGTATACGAATGCGTTGATGAACCCTTTACAGTGGTGTGAGATGTGAGGTCTGTAAAATTCAAACACAGCCAATTAAGTAGGCCCATAGCTAAAGCCAATGTTCTTGATAAGTCTAAGAAGACGACAAATTTATGAATTTGATAATTGCTCTTCTCTGCTGTGGATATTAGCCTGTAGATGACCTTTGGCATATTTCAAGCTGTTTCTTATTCCCACAACCCTAAAGGCACCTGCAGGTACATGTACACTTCAGTCTAGACCATAAAGGTTTATTACCATTGCCCATTGCAGGTTGAAACTAGAATGCACAGTAATACACATACAGTACTACGTTAGTGGTCTTTGGGAAAGTGCCCATATAGGACATATCTTATTCTTTGGTGTTAATACAAAAGATAACAGAGGATTTGCTAGATGGTTCTATGACTGGAAAGAATGGAAATGTGTCACCCAGATCCCCCTATAAGAAGGGACTTATTGCCCTAATGCCAGCAGACAGTCTCCATCTGTCAGCTCCTTCAGGGTTTGCCCAAGTTTCTGTGGACTACTTCCTCCAAAAGACTCTCTTCCTGGCCCCCACCCCATCCCCATCCAATGACTGACTGAGGCAGGCACAAATATCTAGCCATTTCTGCCCAAGACAGGACAACTCTGAAGGGCTTATGTATGCTCCAGCGCCTCCCTGAGCTTTTGACCAAAGGTTTATTGGGCTTCCATGGCTGTTCAACTTCTCCTTCTGCCCCAAATTGCCTTCTCTCTTGTCATATTCTGTTTTCCAAATTCACTCTCAGTGCCTGCTTCCAGAGAAACCAACCTGCAACTATGACCATATTAAGAGAATTTCTAATGAGTGTTCTGTACATCAACCTTATTTTATAGATTAAACAATTAAAGTACAAAATGAAGAGAACTTGCTTGGAATGAACAGTGAATTACATACTAGATATCAAGGCTATAATTTTTTAATCTCTTGATTAGCTTCTCATTATTCTGATTATAAGACTTGCCAGGGACATTCAATAAGAATGCCCAACTTTGGAAGTTGCAGTTCCATTGGCAAGTGAAAATCTGGGCTGTCAAGTGACTTTAGTTGTAAATTAAAATTATCTGTAGGGTAGCTAATGAACTAAAACATATAGGAATATTAAATAATTGAAAATCACCATTAAGTTTCCCTCTTTTTCTAAAAGATTTCTGTCATATCTCTTACATTTCCAGTACAATTATATAACTGGAGGGGATCTTGGAGATTACGTTGTTCACCCTGTCAACTGGTAGACAAATAGAATTTAAAACTATAATCTTGGAATTAAACATGAAAGGTGGACAATATGTTTTGACTGGGCCACAAGAAGATAAACCCAAAGACAGTCGATGCATTATCTGGTATTGGGGGTATGTATGAACCATGAAATGTGTGGACAATCAAGGTGTAATCATCTTCATGTTAATTAGCCGGTTTTTGCTAATCAGTTATTAACACACATTCACTTTCTTTAATACATAAAATGGTAATGAAAGTATGTGATATATCCTGCCACTTATCTTATTTTCATATATTTCAAACCTTCAAATTGAGTAAAAAATACTCATTTACATCGTGAATGTTTATTTAATATTTCCTATGTGCTGGGCAATATTTTAGGTGCTGGAGATATAGTGTTAAACAAACACACGAAGTCTCTAACCTCATGGAGGTTATATTTCTGGTGGAGGAGATAACAAAAATTTAGAAGGCAATTAAATAAATAAATAAATATAATCCATAAGTATACAGTCATGGGCTGCATAATGATGTTTCAGTCAACGACAGACTGCATATACAATGATGGTCCTATAAGATTAGCACCATATAGCCTATACCATCAAGGTTTGTGTGAGTACACTCTGTGATGTTTGCAAAACAATGAAATTGCCTAACAACACATTTCTCAGAATGTATCATTATCATTAAGCAATGCATGACTGTATATTATAAGGTCAAGTAAGTTGTAAGAATAAAGACAAAGTAGGGTAAAAGGATAGTAATATCATCAGCTGCTCTAGGTAGGATTGTAAAGGTTAAACTCTGGGAATTTAATCTGGAATAGAGAGGTGAATGAAGTAAGAGAGTGGTCCAAGCAAATATCTGGTACACAAGTATTCCAAGCAAAGTGCAAAAGCACTGAGATGGGAAGGGCTTTGGGGTATAAAAAAAATATCAGAGTAAGTGTTGTTGGAGTGCAATGAGTAAGCTGAAGTATATAGGAAATTAAATCAGAGTGGTTGCCAAAGGTTGGATCTTGTGTGGACTTATAAGCCATTGTAGGGATTTTGAATTTTATTCTAACTATTATGGGAAGGCATTGGAAGATTGAGGGCAGGGACATTATATAATATGATTTACTCTTTAAAAGGACGTAACAACTGTGTGGAGGTGAAACTGTAGGGAGCAACAGTAGAAGCAAGTAATATCAGCAATATTAAGGAGGTTATTGATTGCAACAGTATAGACAAATGGTTATAATGGCTTGGCTTGTGGCGATAGCCCTGGAGATGACGAGTTATTGGATTTGCTAATGATTTGGATGTGGGGTGTGAGAGAAAGAGAGCAGTCAACAATGACTCTCAGGTTTTTAAAGTGGATGATGGTAGCGTTTACTGAGTTGGAGGCCACTATGGCAAGAAATAAAATGATGCCATAAGTAAGCATTGACCTATTGCCAATGGTTCATGTATGACATGATGGAGTTTCCAAATCTCTTCTTACTCAATTATGGCTCTGCTTTTGGTTCTTAGTCCTTCATCATTTAGTTGTGGTCAAAACAAGTACAAAATAAGAATATGGCATGCCAGAATGCCAAATGAGGAAAAATGAAAACTGGAAAGCATAAGATTGTAAGATGGCAGAGAAGTGATGCTTATGGCAGAGGTTTTTTTTTTTCTAGAATGGTTACAACAAAGCAAAAGAGATGTTCTGCCTTCTGTTAGGAATATAAAAAACACAACACAAGGGTTCCTTCAAATTCTCTGATGTCCCTATATTTTTATTGATTTTTTTTCTAAAATAAAGTAGGATGTAATTACATGGATAATCTTTTTGATCGCAATTTTTATTTCTGTTCCTTAAAGTACAGTGTCTCATCCACAGCTATGTATTCAGTGGCAAAATAGACAAATTACAGTAAATCTCCCAATAATCCCCTTTTCCTTCAGCTTTTCTTTGCTGTTTTTAGTGGAGGGCTGCTTTAACTGTGGCTTCATGTATGTTTGTGAAAAGGAACATTGGTTTTAGGTATTTGAAAGATCGTGTTTACATTTAAGTTTCCTTTTAAATTTTAGTCACAGTGCTTAAATTCAGATTGTTTCAAGAAATGCTCATAAGGTCATAGCTGTGGCCCCAGTTAGGATCCCCTGAGAATTTGAAGCCACACTGGGCCTCAGTGCCAAGAGAGTAATATTTAAACAGTTGATGTTGACTAATTCTACCACCCACCGTACCAACCTCATTGAGCCAACCACAAACGCCTAAAAAATAAACTCTTTGTTAGTTCTACCAAGACAAATGTGTGTTTGCCTTTGGAAGATTTTGTCAAAAGCAGAACATGGTGGTGAGAAGCCCTTACCAATATCGTCCCATCATCATTATCACTGTCATGATCATCATTACCTTGGGGTGGGAGGCAAGGAAAATTTGCGACAAGGTGATACATTTCTTGGACACAGGGATGATTTCTAACCTCTTTTCCACACACATCATAGACTCTTGTGTCTTGAGGTCTTTTAATATGCATTTTCAAAGACTAGTTGTGGTAATAATAAAGCTAAATTTAATTGATGTCCTGCAGTGATATGTAGCTCCCACTAACTCTTATAAAGTGGCAACCAACCTATAGAGAAAAATTCCAATCCCTAACTACTGTGAATATAGCTACCTGTGTGATTTATCTCTGAAGACATTTCAATGGGCATTGAATTTCCAAAATGGGTCAATTAATGTCATATTAACTGCTGTTATTATGTTGCCCCAATTGACCTATTTCATATTTGTGAGACTCTGACGAGAAGAAGGAAAAGACAACAGAATAAACCTTTCCTATTAAGCTGCTGTAATGTCCCATCTTTCTGGAATTGCATTCAGAGTAAGGATTTTGTATGAAAGGGCTTCAGGAAGTTACAAAACTCCTTTACATGGCCTGTTGGATCTGTGTACAATTTCCAGCATTACCCAGAATAAATACCAGGAGACTGGTGTGGTTTATGCAAGAGTTTATAGAGAAAAAATATCCACCCACTAGCTCCCATGCTGAGGATTACAAGCAGGCCTCTGCTGCCAAGTTCTGTGTTTAGGTAAAGCACGAGAAAATCTGCCATTTTTTTAAAGTCACAAAAGGGTTTCTATAGTAAAGAGTGGTAAGAAGCTGACAGCTTTTTATGCATAAAAGGCAGCTGTTCCTTCTCAGGTAATATTATTAATAAACCCTAAGGTAATGTTTGCTCTGAAATATGTCTAATTGAAATAATTTACTCTGACCCTTGGAGAATTATGAAACTGTTTTCATCATGTTCACACACAGCAAAATAATTATGAGATGCCATATGGAAAAGCCATTGTGGTAGATGTCTTTCTGAATCTATATTTTTGAAATGTTTCTCACAGATAAATCACATAGCTAATTTACAAAGTAGAGGTGAACAGTGCCTTTCCATGTGGAGATTTGATGTGAAATGTTTGCAGTTTCAGAATATTAACAGGGGTGTTGACATCAGTAATTACTACAGTTCTGAGACATTTTTCACAAAGTATTATGAGAGCAATATTGGATCATACAGGAAGAAAAAAGACATGGGAATTTACACATAGCATAAGAAGTATCTAGGTACGTTTAGTCTCAGAAAACAGTGTGGGTACATTGGTGACCGAGGTACTTTTTGCCTTTAGCATAAAATCTGTCTGGAAAGTTCCAGCAGTTTCCACTGAGATAGCACATTTGGCAAGATGAGGCTGAGTGTGGTATGTAAGGACTTTCGGGAAAACTTGTCAGCTTTCACAGGGAAAGGTCCAAGTGTTTATGGGAACTATGAAGTGGTGTTGGGTGGCTCTCAAAGGGATCTGTAGGGTCATTTGGGACAGAGATTTGAAAGCTTTTTGATTGAAGCTCTTCTGAACTTATCAAAATGGTTAAAAGTCTGGCTGTGAGTCTCATGAGAGCAGACTTCTTGTGAAATTTCTGGTATGGTACTTTCCTGCTGGGGTGAGAAAATCTTAGTAGGACAGACTTTCTCACCATATTTTAATTCTTGAGATTCACGTCCCTGTTAAACCCAGGAAATGGAGAATCACAGGAAACCGAGCTTTACTTTAAACCTCTGGGAAGTTAAGATTCAGATTTCTCTAGAGTTTCAACTGTTTAACTAAATCAACTTGCCCAATTTCCTGATGATATCCCCCCGCCCCCCCAAAAAAGGTGGGGTGCAAGAAAAAAAGGAAACACATAAAGAAAAAAAGTTTTTTAAAAGTGGAATTCACTTTTCCATAAGCTTTCAGCTTCTCCAAACTTCTACTAAATAAAAATAAATAAATAAATAAATAAAAAGTAGTAAATAAATATAGTCTGTTAACCCTATAGTAGTTAAAATACCTAGTCTGCGTTTCCTACCTCTCCAGGAGTGGTATCAAAAGCCTCTTTGACCCTTAGCATTGTCACAGTTTTTAGAGAGATCTCCATTTCCAATGCCCATGACTGGATTTCAGAGCACCTGGTCACAGTTGCAACAAATGAGCATTTTCTTCTCATAACAGCTTTTTTGAGGCAGCCGCTGGGATGTGGACTGAGAGTCTGGCCAGGCAGTGTCATCCTCACAATTAGCTAATAGTTGGCACGTTGAAATCCTAGTTGCAGCCCCCTCGGGTCCTTGCAGGAGCCTCCCATTTGTTTATAACCTCATCTTACTTCAATTCTCAGCATTCAATTATCCTTAAACTTTCAAAGAAAAACAAATTTACATAAAAGCTCATGTATGTATATACCATCCACAAATGTTTACAAGGTTTCGGAAGAAACGCATGACAAAATTTTTTACCTTTTCCAAAGTTGCACTTCTACCTTCAACAACAGAATATGGGATTTTTTTCAAAAAAAGAGTGAAATGCAAAACTGGAAACCTGACAAAACGATGAACTGCTGCAGTTTTCTAATATATTTCAGGGCAGATCCTTGTACTTCCCTTTTTTAAACAACTGCCAAACATTTGTTTTTATATCTACTAGACATCTGTGCTATTGGTGAGCACTGTTTCTAGCTATTGACTGTCCTAAAATAAAGGTAACATTTTTCTGTGGTTTATCGTCTGTCATGATTATAGTGCAGCCTCTGAATGCATGAACTAGAAATTCATTGCACACTCGTGTCTTATCCCCGACTCATGTAATAGAGGAAAGGTAAAATGTCTCGGCTTCTCCAGGGCTCTCTTCCTTAAGCAGCTGTTTTTGTTGGTGGGGTGCTTGCTTGCAGCTTGCAACTCCACTGAGATGGTCAGTGACCAAACTTTGCCTTTAACAGTTTCCCATAACATGTATTCCTCATAGGGAGCTTTTCTCAGCTCAGGTTATTTCCAGCAATGTTCTCAAACCAAAAGAATGGCCTTTGCAGTAAACCAACACATTCCCACTTTTTATCCTTTATCTGACACGTAAGCGATGACAGCGTTTCTATTTCTTCTGCTGACTGTGCCAAGAACAACTGGATTAATGAGGCTATCTCTTTTTCACAAGTGTATTATATTCTTTCTTTGACCTTTCAAGACATGGGAATCTTCAGTTTCGTAAGAGCTCTTAAGGAAGGGAATTCCCCACCATCATTCCTGTCTACTTCTCATCACTTTTTCCCCTCACAAGGCCAGCTATTGGTGGGAATAATGCATTCAGTATACACACACGTACTCACACCAATCCCAACACATTTACTGGAAATTTAGAGTACATAACAGAAATATAAAGAAAAGCTTTGCTATAGGATTGGATTCCCAACTTATATTACACTCCACAAAACTTTTTGGAAGACACTATCATGAAAAGATTAGACACACTGAATAAATGTTTCAAAAAAAACATAGTAGTTAACACTAAATGAGTGAAACTTAGGAAAGATAGTCTGACACCTAATTTTCTTTTCTGAAATATGTCAGTGATGTTTTCATGCTCTTTTACCCATTCTTGCTTATTAATAGTTTCTAATTTCTGATTATGTTTTGTACGTGAGTGGCTGATAAGTATTTGCAAATAGAAATATGAGAATGTGGCTAAATTCACAAAGCCAAATCCTAACTAGTGCTTCTTTACATCCGTCAGTCAGGCACCAAAATGCTTACAAATTTTTATTTTAGATTCCAGAATCTCTTTCTGAGGTCAGTAAGACCTCTTATTTTTAATCTGATGAAATTTAGTGGAGACTAGTGCACCAAATTGATTATGTCCTAAAAGAGAATGTTGACTGAGGGTAATTTCTTAAGAAGTTGCTAAGTGCAATTGGCTGTGGACTAATTAGGCTTCCCAGTGCTCTCAGAGTATCAAAATAAGTACCTGAGTATTGCCTCAAAGTTTCTCTGTTTAGACTCTCACTTATCTTTGTCATCTTAAAATCAGGTAAAATGCTTTTTAGAAAATGGAAACAGTCAGCCAAACTATTTTATTCTATGAAAGTATGGTTTAAATGGAAATATTCCTAGAAATTCCATTTTTTTCCCTGTGGGATAAGAACCACAAAAAGAGCTGGAATCTAACCACTCAGAAGTTAATTGCAAGTGAAAAACAGGGCTTAGAACTAAAATATGAAGATCGGGAGGCTAGGTCTTTCCACAGATCTCTAGATACCACTAACCAACTGCCAATTAAAGAAATCTATTTTGCTATCCTACAGGGATCTCACAATGGACCCATCTAAAGTGGAAGGTTTAATTCTTCCCTCCAAACTGTTCTTTCCCCTAACTAGTGCATCTCAATAAATGATGCTTTTATTGATGCAGTTGCTCAAAATAGAAAACCAAGCATCCTCTTTGATTCTTCCCTTTCCTCAACACGTACAAGTTATATATCAGCAAGTCCTCTATACTGTCCAATTCTCTTGATCCCTACTGCTTGCACCCTAGTACCCTAGTTTAAGCCATCTTCGTCTTTCATCTGAACTACTGATACAGCCTCCTGATCAGTCAAGGTCAAATGAAGAAAACAGAGTCAATGCCTAGCAGTTGAACTTTAGGAGCATAAAATGTATTACAAAGTTATTAGGAAAGTTGAAAAGCCAAATAAGGATGGTGTACCAACCCAACATTAGCTATATCGGCAAAGCACTTCCATTCCTAGGCCGGGGGGGGGGCAAAGGGAGAAGGTGATATTAAAAGAGCCAAGGAACCACTCAGCCAAGGGCCACTCAGCAGGAGTTGAAATCACAGTGGGAGGGGCTGTTTAGAACCTTGATTAGAATTAGAAACAGAGAGATGAGGCCACTACCAGACATTCTTCCTGAAGCAGTGGGAGGGTTGGTGTTGCAGGCTTGACTTCTCCCTTTCTTTGGCCCCAAACTCATATCACAGCTTCCCATTTACCCCACCTAGCTTGAGGGCAGTTGACAAAAGTAGCCTTGGAAATGTTTGTAAAAAGCCAATTCCTGGAGAGCAGAGTAAGGGCGAAGAATGAATCTGTGAGCAAAAGTGCAAATAAGTGTCACAGTCTGCCTCTTTAGCTATGCAGCATGTATTCTCCCCAACTACATATAATTTATTCCCATACAACAATAACTTCATGCTTCCACCTAATGAGATACAATCCAAACACAAATGAAGAGATTCTCATACTTCCCCACATGAAGTCTCATCATTCACTGTTCACTCTCATAATTGAAGGTTTCCAGGTGACACAATGTCTTCTTCATCAGGTCTAGATGTGATTCCTCCAAGTATGGCGACTTATGAATTGAAATGAAAACTTAAGTATTGCCAGCACTCTTCACCTATATGGTAGAGAAAGAGGAAAGAGTAAAATATGAATAATATATGTAACAAAAATAATCGGTGCTCTTAGAACCCTCATTTCTGTCTCTAATCACAAGGGTGCTTCTTTCATCCACCCTTGCCTCTTGTCCTACTCCAGAACCTCAGTTGGTCAGGGTTCTATGTCTGGTTGGTGACCCAAGACTTCTTTCCCAAAGAGTCTGAAGACTTAGTTGTTCTGGCTTTATTGGGTAATTGTTGTAGATTTTACCACTGGGCTTGGAATTATTAAGGGGGGTGAGTCCCAATGAATTCCATCATGTTTCAGCAAAAATCTCTGTTGATCAGCAATTTCCTGATCAATACCCACAAACCCTTTCTTTTCCTGATGGTTCAATGGCAGAAGAAACCCAAACTATCCAGGTGGTGGTTTTAACTTATAATTCAATGGGACAAGTGTTGCATCATTAATGAAAATATTTCCTTTTTGGAAACTAAGACCTATAAATCTGCAGAGTATGAAGTTCTAAGGACAGGAAGCAAAAATGATGAAAGTATAGATATTTGGTGTAATAGGGAAAACAGTAACTCCTACTTCTACTTCTTTGTTCCTAAACCCTTACATACTGGCCATGGGAGAAGCAGCATCTTACACTGGTCCCTCGTTCAAAGCACTCAACATGGCCAGAATGTGGTCTTCCAGCTGACTTCACAAGTGAATCATGAGTAATCCATTCACTATTCTATTAGGTCAGTTTCCTCATTTGGGCAATGGGGTGCATTGCAATACAAGTGAATTTCATGGATATAAACCCATTGCTGCACTTTTTGCTGTGAAATGAGCTCTAATGTGTTGTGGGATTCTATGATGATCAACAAGATGTTTCCATATGTTTCCAAGTTCATGGATGATAGTGCTGGCAGATGTATAGCAAATCTATTTAAAGAGTAGGTACGTATTCTAGTGAAGACAAATTGATGCCCCTTCAAAATTATATAGGTTCACTGTTTTCAACCTGTTATCAAGAAACTGATGATCTCTTTGAGAATGATGCTATGGCAGATGTTAAGCATTGGCCACTGAGGTTGTACATTGGGCACCATGCTGTGGAGGTAAAGTAGAGGTAAAATCTATGCTGTTGAGCCGTTGCAAAGCCTCTATTTCTGGCATGATAGTACCTTTGTACGTGGACCCATTGAATGAGCACTGGAGTATCTGGGGAGGGATGCTGCCTGATATCCATTGTATGAATTACTTTGTCCATCTGATTTGAAAGCCTCCTCAATAGGGGATGTCTTTCACTGAGCATTTCACATGAGATACAAACACCTTCATGTTTTATGCTGGTTCTTGATACAAGCTTTTCTTCATCAGACAACTGGTCATAGGATCTTTCTAATAGGTCACATGCGTGGACTGAGAGAGGCAGGGATAGCATGGGATACCTTATCTAAAAATAAAACCAGTTTTATTTGACTCTTTAAAATGACTGCTTCTCTGTTCTGCTCTCTGGAATTATCTTTATCTACTCCTCAGTCATCACATCTTTGGAGTGTTAGGACGTTCTTGGGTGGAAATAGCTTTAGCACTTCACACGGGTGCAGGTTTTAAGGCCTAGGAATTGTCTGAGTAAGGTATCCTTCTGAAACCCTCAGTAGTTCTGCATTTTGTTTAATTCATAAACATATATTGGGGAGTCTTATTTCGTGAATCTGGACTCTGACCTTGAAATCAAATTGCTTTGAAGAACTCTTTCAGTAGGGATAATTGTTACCTTTATTAGTCAAAGCGTATACAGCCAAATGAACAAATTTGACATACCATTGTTAGTCAAAGAGTGCATTGGGTGGGATCTGGGGAAGCCAGATTTTAGTAGTTCCCTTATCATTTTCTTAGTTCCAATTTATCTCAGTAATTTTCCAATGTCTTTGCCATTGCTCAAAAAGTTATCTTGGGGTGGAGAATTTGTATTTTATAATTCCATAAATCATGGGAATAAATTATTCTGGTCGTTTTAAACTGACGGCCCGAGCCTCTTTCCTGTACACTCCCAGAGGCTGGCTTGGAGCAAAGCCTTGTGTTTCACATAAGACTTTACTGAAGGCTCTAAGGAGGCCTTGTATCTGTCAGGATCCTTAGTGCAAGCCACAGAAATAAGCTATGGATATTGCAAGAAGAAAATGGATATATTTAAGGACTTTGAGGACTTTACTGATGGCCAGGAAAGCAGGCTACACCACTAAGAACAAGAATCACCAGAATCACACTAGAATACTGTCCATGAGGACCCACTGATACTTTTGACGCTGGATGCTGGACACAGCTGGGAGAAGTGCTGCACATTACCATTTTGATGTTTTTTTTTCTAGGACCTTTTCAAAATATACATACACATTTTTGCTTCTGTCCAAACTGGGATATGTTTTTTTAAAGTTAGCAATACACTGTGAACATATTTTTCCCATGCTCAGAAATTTTTTTCTATAATATAATTTATAATGGTGCATAATAAACTATTACATAGGTCTACCATAGTTTATTTAACAAATCTCATATTGTTTGTGCCATTTCCAAATCCTTATTATATTACAGAACATTTTAATGAACATCCTTGGGTTTGTATTTTATATAGATTTCAGAATATCTCTTTAGGATAAAATTCACAGAAGTCGAATTGCTTGTTCAAAAAAAATGGCGGTTTTTAAGTCTTCTGATTGATATTGCCAAATTTCAATTCTGAGAATTATCTTGAGGGATCGAGTCCAGGCCCAAGGCTATTTTTTGAGAAACAATTTGTTATGGAAATAGAATAGGCTAAAAGATTTTTTATTCTCTCATTCTCACTGTCATTCTATAATAGCATTTCCCTTATGTGGATTCCAATTCCAATTCTGACCTTCCTCTATTTTTATAAGATTTTTATGAGGATTAAATTAGATAATGCATAAAATTCCTGCTTATCACATGCCTTGCATAAACTAAAAACTTTTTAGAGGTTGTATATTATTATTACTGTTATTATTAATCATTTTTTTCTCACCCTTCTCATTCTTGATGATCAACTTTCATTGGTACAATGGTATTTCTCTGTTGTTTTTCAGACTCCTAATATTCACAATATATGTATGAGAAAGTTTATTCTTTGACACTGAGGTACAGATTCAAAACTATGTTGTTAAGGGAAAACAATTATAGATATAAAAACAAAATTTTTTCTCTACTAGATCTCACATCCCTAAAGTCTCTGTAGAAAGTAACAAAGTGATCTCTCATAAATTGGAAAATAGTATTTTCACTGATATTCTTAGAAATACATAGGATAAAAATGTATTTTAAATTCATCTTGACAGAAATAATTTGTTGCAATTACATCACTGACACATATAGATATTATATATATGTCACCTTGAGTTAATAGTGACCTGAGGAGGAAATTTGGTTTAGTAAATCCCTTCTAGTAACACCCACAGAACTGAAAACTTATTCCACTTCTTGGTGGTCTTCTGCCCATCCAAAGCTCCTGAGGACCATAAAAAACATTGGTTCCTCTCCTAAACTGCTGTAAAATATATCCTGTGAGACCCAGGGGAAAATCTTTCTGAGGCTGGGCATTCCACAGAGATTCAATATTCCATATTTTGAAATGTAGCTAGAAGTGGAAATGGATTTACTTCTCATGATCTCTTTGTTTATAATTAGGGATATAAAAAATACAGTTCAGAAAGCAAATGAAATATGATTGAATAGAAAAGCCTTGATTTTACATATAAAATTTCTTTACCAGTTGTGTGAACTGCGGTAACTTAAGATAGTAGTTAAAATTAAACAGCAATGATGGAACTATGAAATACAAAACTTGTAACACCCATGGGCTAGTTCCTAGAAAGAAGGTTATCATATATTGTTAATGTGTTCACACATTTAACAAATATTAAAGTGTTCATTATATATAAGGCATAAAAACTTATACATCATTCAATGATGATATTAATAATAATTCAGTAATCATTAATGACAGTAATGGTGTTAGTAACCCCAAGACAAATTTAAGTTTTTTTTTCTCTCCTATTTATCTTGATTTTCCTTAATTTAATTTTAGTCTCTCATTTAAATATAATCCATATTTTTCTAAAAGGTATTTATGACAAACGTATTTATAATGTAGTATTGTCCCAGCAGACTTGTCTTTCATTTTTTGCTTCATTAGTTGGGACTAATTGTTGTGATTTCTGTCTTTTACTTCTTTAAAGCCATCATATATAGAATATACTCCCTTGTGTGTTCAATTAAGTATCAATACGGAATTCACAATCTTTGATAACATTTAGTTTGTGCTTGAGTCACAGTGATATAGACTTAGTCACCGCATTGACACTGGGTTAATTAGAACATTCTGCGTGGTTGGTAAATCTGGTTACTTGGGTTCTGAGTTCTCTTTTAGCAGAGAAACTCCATCCTTTTGTTATGGGCTCAGGACATCATGTTTTTCAATTGTACTCTGGAGGAAAGGGAAGGCAATAACAGTTTTTGAGTATCTACCATCTGAATTCTTTTCTCTTTTCTCAGTAATCCTCATAGCAGATTTCTGTTTTATTACTTTCTCAATTTCAAAGATGAGTAAAAAAATTTATAGCACTAAATGGTAAAGCTGGGATTTAAATCCAGTTTTGTTTTCATTTATTCAAACAAGAAACGTGTATCATATGCCTTGTTGTGTTTTAGGCATTGGTGTAATGGAAGTTGTTGGAAGTTATGGAAGTGGTTGTAGAAGTGATTCTAAAGTAGCTTAAGATTCTGCTATAATGTTGCTGAAAATATTTTAGGTAATTCCTTTGTATTTCCTGAAGACTAGAATCCTATGTAACAAGTCAAATGTAATTTACAATTGAATCATGTTGCCAAATACACTGATTTTGTCTGCTCTGGCGTTGTCATCAAAAATAACAAGGTCTTGATGTAGTCTGGTTCAGTCTGAGAATATGGAGGGTCTGGAATATTCAGTGTGGAATATAAGACAAATACTAAGCTGAAATGCTCCAGTGTGGCCACAGCCAGAGGTGGATTTTCATAAAACTAACGTTTAAGCTTCCAAAGTCCTGGGAGAGGCTCTAGTAATGATCATTTTATTTTCCTTTTTCTCTTTTTTATTTGCAAAATCAAGGCAATTTGTATTCACTTTCTTCATGAATATATTCCAAAATACATAAATTTTAGTCAGAACAAATCCTTTATCAACCACTAGTTGTACCAATTTTTGAAATATTGACCTACTCACATAACTGGTTAGTTACTGGCCACAACCCAAGGCCTTAGGGGTCACTCCTCCCACTCTAGCTACAGTGGCTTCTCCATGGATATCACTTTATGATCAGCTCTCTTTATGATCCAGAAACTGAAAGGTTATGCCAGTGCAACAGGGAGACTGCAGCATGCTGCTCCAAAGCAATGGCTAGGACCTGTTTGGATTGGTCGTTTCTTGTGGTATTATTGATGACTAAATTTTGAATATCATCCCGTGCAAACCTGAACATTCGACTGAACTTCAAAACTCCCACAGCTATCGAAGGACAGTTGCAAAGCAATGTCAATTATTTTCTCAGGATCCAATTACTTTGGCTTAATAAATGGGTTGAACTTGAATCCATCTGAATGCCTAGTTTCCTAAGCGATCAGGTCAACCTCAGTCAGGTGTAGAATCAAATCATCATTTGATTCATTACGTTTGTTACATTGTGATCTTTGACTCTCAGGATATTGGGGGATAGGGAGAAGTGGGATTAGATGGTGGCTAAACCTTCTCACTTTCATCCTCTTTCCTAAATTAAACTATATTTTAGGAATGGTTGTTTTCTTTCATCCTTCTCAGTCATGCCCCTAAGGATTAATTTTAAGGCCCGCATCACTAAATAATTAACATTTTTAATTTGACAAAGAATTATTTATATTTGGACCTCAGATCGTCCCTGAATTGAATCAATAATAAATCCTTGTTTCATGACACATTAAAATTATTGGTCATGAATGGCCCTCTTTAATTTATATTAATTAATTAATTAAAATAGAAGGAACACCCATGAACTCACCACTCAAACTAAGAACTGGAGAGTTATGAATAACTAGGGTGACCCCATGTCCCGTTTTGCCTGGGACAATCCCTGTTTACTATAATTATACTGATTTAATTATTAATAGTGTCCCCTTTCATTCTCAAAATTGTCCTGGTCTCGATGATATATTACAATATAACTCACCCCTGTGCTTCTTCCTGTCCCATCCCTCTGCCTCGCCTCAGAGGAAAACACTATCCTTAATACTGTGTTTATTGTTATATAATATATACTTGCTCGTTTGTTTTTGTCATACATATGCCTAAATATTATATTATTTATTTTAAAACTTTATAAAAAGGATGCCATACAATTCTACTCTTCTGGAATTTGTTTTTCCCAGTCAACATTATGTTTCTAAGATTTATCCATGTTGTTATGCTTACAGGTAGTTCATTCATTTTAATTTTCTCTGCTGTATTATATTCCATTCTGTGAATATACTACAATTTATTATTTCCAGGTAATTATTATATGGGTTGTCTGCAATTTTAAGCTATTACACCCAGTTTTATTTTGAACATTCTGGTAAAATTCCAGAAGCTGCATGCAATAATTTATATTGGAGATATGGGTATATATACATATAATATATTATGAGTAGAATTGCTGTAGTATATGTATGTATATATACAGCATGTATATGTGTGTGTGTGACTAGAATTGCTGTAGGGTTAGTGAATGTTCAACTTAAAAAATATAACATCAAAGGACCTTCTGGGGTACTGGTATTATTCTGTTTCTTGATCTGAGTGCTGATTATAGAGATGTGTTAAGTTCATGAAAATTAAGAGAGCTGTACACTTATGTGCAATTTTGGCATTACATTATTATTAAATAAAAAGTTAAAGATAATGTCCATGTGTTTTCCAAAGTGATTGTACCAATTTATGTGCCCACCAGCAATGTATTTAACATAGGCTTTTAAAGGAAATTTTTTAAAAGAATATAAATTTATCATTTTACCAACAAAATATTAATGTTTTTGATTTTCACGTATCACACATTTTTGGCAATTTTTTAAAACACTATTTTTTGAGATAAGAAGGTAGCATAGGGCTAGTTAGATAAATTATAGTTCATTGAACATCTGCCTGCAAAGAATATTTGTTAATGGAGTAACAAATTAAATTTTGCCTATTTGTTAACCACATCATATGAAAATTGCTGGATACATTTTCACCAAATTTGGAGTCTATGGTTAAGATGTCCTCAACTAAAAATAGAGATTAGCTGCATACAAAGAATTCCTTTTGTAAGTCATACAGTTTCTAAAAGAGATATGTAAGTATTTTCCAGAGCAGCTCATGTGATGCCAATTGGGAGAAACATGGTGTATAAATACAGACATCAGTGACACAGAAAACAAACCGTGTTTTAAGCACCAACTCCAGCTGAAATGACCCAAGACAGACACTTTGAACGGAAGGCATTGATTGGTGATTGAGCAGCTTCTCACAAGGGACAGTCAACAGGTAGGGCCTCCTGGACGCATCCCTCGAGTTTCTTCCCACTCCACTCGCTGCTGTCCTCCTATTCCCTCTTTCTTGGTCTGTTTTTCTGTGTTTCTTTCTTGTCCCTATTTGGAATTCTTCCAGGTTCTGTCCTGGGCTCTCTTCTCTTTTCCCTGCCTTCTCTGTCCCTAAATGAACTCTTCCAGTCTCATTTTCCAAATGTTCTCTGTAGGCTAATGACTCCCAAACTGTCTTCTCCCCAAAAAGTTTCTCTTCTGAGCTCCAGATCTTCTATCCAGCTGCTTGTTCAATACTCCCACTTCGATACCTCAGAGGGAGTTGAAACTTAATATCTGAAGCTAACTATTGACTCTCACTCCTCCTTAATCTATTCCCACAGTCCCTTTAATTTTCCCATCTTGGTAAATGGTACCATCGCCTGTCTAGTTGTTCAAGCCAGAAGCCTGAATATTATTTTTGATTCCTTTCTCTCTCAAAATCCATATCCAATTCATCGTCAAGTCCTAAAAATTTGCCTTTCCAAATACACCTCAAGTCTGTCCACCTCTTTCCACATCCACTGTTGTCATTTGCCCTAGTTCAAGGGTGCATCATATTTCACCTACATTAACGAAGTGTTTTTCTCCCTGCTCCCTACCTCTACACGTGTTCTTTCTAATCCATTGTTCACTATACAGGCAGAATCATCATCTTAAGAAGTAAATCTTATCATGCCACTCTCTGGATCAAAACTCTGAATGGCCTCACAGTTTATTCAGTGTAAAAGTTCAAAATCCTCACCATAGACCATAAGGATCTCCATGATCAGGCCCCTGCTAACCTTTCCAGAATTTTCTTTCATCGCCCCCTATATCTATTACTCTCCCATCACACTGGTTTTATTTCAGTTCTTCAACCTAGCCTGCACTTTCCTTTTTCCAAAATGGTTTCATCCCGCCTTCCCTTGATAATTCCTACTTACTCTTTGGGCTTAAAATAAAGTGTCAGTGCCTCAGAAAACTTTGCCTCACCCCATTGACATCAGATCCCCTGGTAGACTTTTTCACAGCACCTGGTGTTCCTTCACAGCACTCAGCACTGGCTGTAATTTTACTCACATTTTTGTGATTATTGACTTAGTATATCTTTCTCCACTGGAAATATGTATGCTACCTAAGGGCAAGGGACCGTGACATTTTTTTATTCTGGCCCATAGTAGGTGCTTAGTAAAAATTACTGAAGGAATTAATGAGTCAATTAAATATTTATTGAGTATCTTCTGTTGAGCATGGTAATCATCTCGAAGGAGAAAGACTACAAATGGATTCAAAATAAATAAAAACTCCTAAACCACTAAACTTCTAAACAATTAGAGGACAAAGGAAGATAGTATGCAATTAAGTGTGAAAATCTGTGGTACAGTGTGAAACTGCTAGAGGAATGCAAGGAAGAAAGAGATAATCTGGGACTCCAACAACTGGGTGAGTCTTTTTTGGAGTGGGTAGGACTTCCATGAACATAGGATTTGGCCACTTCAAACAACAGATATAAATTTTTACTCGCCCATAGCCAAGCCTTAATAATAACACTTATTGACTTTTTTTTTCTTACAGCAGTTCTTTTGCTGTTGTAAATGGCCTCATAAATATGTTATTATTTAAAATTCCTTTTTTCATCTTGACATAGTCATATGTTTCTCTGCTTTTCATACCACCCATTTGAGTGACATCAAGCAATTCTGCGTTTGCTCTAGAGGGGCTGTCCCAAATCAGAGCCTTCAGAAGGAATGGTGTTCATGGCACCAAAGTGACAGTCCCCCCTCCCCAAGCAGCAGATGAAATATTTCAAAGGGGACATCTGCCACCACCACTGAGATTTTATGGAGTACCCACACATGTAGACCACTAAAGTGGGCATGACAGCTGAAAAATATTAAAAGTGTGTGTGTTTTTAAAAACAACTTATGGTTAGGAATTAAGAAATGACTTTTAAACAAGAACAGAATTTTTTTTTGCAAGTGTGTACTTTTTTTTCTTTTTCTTTTTGAGGACCCCACACTTGCAAAATCTTTTAGGTCATGTGTTTGCTTTACGAAACATTTGGCAGGTAATAGGCACCATGGGAATATATCCACTCCATCTGGAACCAGCAGATCTTCCTGGTTTCACTGTACCTGCATTACCACCAGTCCCCATGGCTCAAAAATGTTTTTGTTTTCTTGCTGTAATAAATTTTGGATGCAATCATTAAATGGAAGAGCCTTACCAAAGGGAGTTCTTCCTTAAATTTTGTAAGGTAAACCTTGAGGAAGAAAGTAAATATATATTTACCAATTTGATGTTTACAAAAATGAAACCTTCGGAGAACGTAATTACTTCTTTTCTTGGTAGAGCATTTCCTTTTACAAAACAAGGCCCAGTAAACACGCGTTATTTCTGACCTAGTTTGCTTTTTACCCCCGCAGTGGAAAACTTTTTAAAGACATTTAATTTTATTTAGACAATAACAAGTTATGGGTCATGTTGTCCTAACTTTTGTGCTCCTTTTAAAAATTGAACAAATATTGAAACTGGAAAAATGATTTGGTTATCTGATCCATTCACTGTCAGAGTAAGATTGTTTCTTGCCACATCTTTTCTTATTTTCAACTTTTGTCATCAGTTGAGGGTGGTTATATCACTTCATAAAGAGCCTTCTGGATTTCCACTCCTCCAATTATTTTATTTTGTTTTATTTTATTTTATTTTAAATGGGAGGTCATGTAGAAAATCAGGCTTATAATCTCACAAATACAGCGTCCCTTGTTTGATATTTGGATCTTTCTTCTTTCATTTTGGCAAGAAATACTGTGGGAATAAGTGTTTTGCCAAGTATCAGTTATTTAAACATTTCATTACCTCACAAAATAAAAAAAGACAGAAAAAAAATAGCTTCTCTAAGACAATTGGACAAAGACAAATTCCTGATTTATCTGAAGACTGAGTTTCTGCCCTTTCTGTAAAACAACACTGGAATTTTTTAAATTCTTTTTTAAAATTTCTGAGGATATGAGTACTATTAAATCAATTCAAATGCTGACAATTGAAGACATAGTTTTCTGAGTAGGAAACATTTTAGTATCAATAAAGGACTTTTTCCTCACAAAAACAAAACAAAATAGAATAACAAAAACCACAAATATAATAATGAAGTACCAATCTAAATACACTATTAAGAGGAAGAAAATACACACATAAACGTATACGAATGCTTTTCATTGATCTTAATGCCTCCTGTCATTTTCTTGTTACACTTATATTTCTAACTAAAAAGATTTGAGGGGACAGTAGTCATAAGAAGAGCTTGGGGGGTGTGTGTGTGTGCGCGCGCGCACGCGCATCTATAAAAGCAGACTGTGAGCAAAACCAGAGATCCTATATAGAAATTAACTATTTTGTATGTGCTAAAATTTTTTGTTTGTTTGTTTAATTGCTACAAAATACAACTTTGTTTTTAGTAGAGAGCCATAAACCTAAATATTCTGGCCTTTAAACTTAGTAGAAATCTAAGTAGATTGAAGTTAAGTTCTAATTTTACTATTGAAAATATATTGTCTGGTTTATTTGGCAAGAAATAGCCAAATCATCTTTAGTAAAACACATTTTTGGTTTCATATTTACTTCATCTACCCCTTTATAAATCTAGCCTCAATGTCTTTATTGACAAACTTTCCAAAACATGACTTTAAAAGAAAAAAAAGAAATAGAAAAGAGAAATAAAGGACTCATATATTTCACAAAAGGCATCTTATTAGGACTTTGCCTATAATGATGGGGCATTTGATTTAAGATTGCTTCCTTTGGACCTAGTTCAAGGGTCTTCATTATTGATGGTTTCAGAATGTCCTGGTTTTTAATCCATGTCAGCCATCTGACAAATCCATAGCAGGGGTGTAAGGGAAGCATATTGTCAAATTCCAGTATATTATTATTTAATTATATTTTAATTTCCTAATGACAGATGGAATCCCTTTTATGCCAGCCTGTTGCTCCAGGCCTGATTTTAAATTTCCATGTTGAAATAAAGTGAATTCCTCTATTTTAGTCCAGAACAACTGGCTTCTGAATGAAAAGCACTGAGCCACTGAGAAGCTGGAGATGGTCAAAATTCTAGGACACAATTTTTCATGTGCGATTGAATATAATTTGAACACCAATAGCTTACACATTGGTTCTATGTCAAACGTAAGGCTCTAATTTTAACGGATGGAAGGATCGTATTTTTAGATATTATTATCTAAAAGTAAAACTTGTCAATATCTTATTACCTACACTTTTTGTATGAGATAGTACTATAAAGATGAAAAGAATAAATGATCATATTAGACATTATAGAACAGACCCAATACTTACTATACCTGTGACTTTGCTGATACTTATTAGATTTCTTCTCTAATAATTATTTTTGGGAACAAGCCTCTGAAATCTAGTTATGGTAAAAGTCTAAACATTTCCATATAGTAGAGATCAGAGGAGACCTTGAGTCAGATTTTGCCTCTCAAGTCTTAGATGACATAGAATATTAAATTACAGAAAAAAATATATATCAGTGCTTCTGATTTTGTTAATAAAAAACACGCTTTAATGGAATTTCAATTTATTTGTAAATCTTTGAAAATAGCTTGTTCTCTGGTATAATGACTCAGAAGATGTTCCACGAAATAAGCAATTTCTGAGACATTCTCCTTCTCTAAAACATGATTCTAATAACTACTGGATTTTCTTCCTTTCTTGAATGGCTTGGCTTAGTCACAGATACACACAAATACACACACAAGCTTGGTGCCTTATAAAATATATGTATTTTTCATTTTATTCCCTTGACTGATAAGTCTCAGACTGGTCAAGGCATTCAAAATGTTGGCTATGGGCAGAGGTGGATGTAGGTTTTGAGGCCTGAAATGTATTCAATTTGGGGGACCCTCCTTGAGCAAAAGAATACAAAATTACAAATATAAAATAGATACGGGGGCCGGCCCCATGGCTTAGTGGTTAAGTGTGCACGCTCCGCTACTGGCGGTCCCGGTTCCGATCCTGGGTTCGCACCGACGCACCGCTTCTCCGGCCATGCTGAGGCCGCATCCCACATACAGCCACTAGAAGGACGTGCAACTATGACATACAACTATCTACCGGGGCTTTGGGGAAAAAAAAAAAGGAGGAGGATTGGCAATAGATGTTAGCTCAGAGCTGGTCTTCCTCAGCAAAAAGAGGAGGATTAGCATGGATGTTAGCTCAGGGCTGATCTTCCTCACAAAAAAAAAAAATAATAATAATAATAGATACGGGATCTTGAAAGAAAACTTGCTAGTGAAGTGCCCAAATCTTACACCTCAATAACGTCTCAGAAATATTCCAGCGAGTATAGGAATATAGATTGAGGCCTCTGTGTGAAGTTTCAGACCCCTTTCTAATTTCCTTGTCCTCTTCTGCACTTGATTCCCAAGGGGAAATGTTAATGATGACAAAGACATTTATGATATTAACATGCTAATGTACTCGTCTCTCTGTCTCTTTCTGTCTCTGTCTCTGTCTCCCTCATTTTTTCACCATTTCTTACTCTCTCTCTCTTAAACTCTGTGTTTGGTCATTTTGGAAATTTTTATTATCCCTTCTTTTTCACACATTTTTAGATTACAAGTCTTGACAAAACCTGGGTGAAACAATCACATTGTTCTTATTGAGTAAGACACTCTTACCCTCCGCCCCTCTATAGAATTACTTTTCTCTGAACTCATTCTCCTTCGCCATTGATATTTTCAGATATAGAAAGCCAAGACTCAGGTACAGAGTTAGGTCAAATGTCTCAAATCCGAGCCAGTCAGGTGATAAAAATGAGCAAAGCAGATCTGGCATAAGAGACACAAGGGTGAGTGGGAGAGACTGGAAGTTTTGCCCCGTGGACAGAGCAGCCAAGCTTTAGCTCTGGAAAAATGTTCCGTGGTAGGCATATATTTTCAGTGGTGCAGATCTTTTTCTTTTTTTCCCCAGAAAAAACAGCAATCTGGCTTTTAAAATATTAAATCTTCTGATTTTTAAATGTTTGCAAATAATTCCATATTTTCAAGAATACACTGGGGGCCAAAACACGTATGAGCCTATTCCAAGGTTATCCCCTTGTGATCTCAGGTCTATAGGGAATAGGTAAAGAGAGCTGTCAGTCCTCTTAGGCTGTAGGTTACGTAAGTCTGTCTATAGCTCAGAGAAGAGGAGTCTTCTGCTCCAGTGTAAGTTTTCAGGGCTTTTCCTACTGCATCAAAAGAATGAAGACCATTTATTTGCTTAGCCATATCCACTGCACGTATATCTCTCCTACAATGACCTCATGTGGAGAGAAGATGGAGATAGGGACTGAGAGGTAGTAGCCAGTGGCAGGACAATATTCAGGTGTTCGTGATCCTGGATTTATTTATTTATTTTTTTTTGTGAGGAAGATTAGCCGTAATCTAACATCTGTCGCCAATCCTTCTCTTTTTGCTGAGGAAAATTGGCCCTGGGCTAACATCTGTGCCCATCTTCCTCTACTTTGTATATGGGATGCCTGCCACAGCATGGCTTGATAAGTGGTGCGTAGGTCCGCTCCCGGGATCTGAACCTCTGAACCCGAGGCTGCCGAAGGGAAGTGCGCGAATTTAACCACTACTCCACCGGGCAGGCCCAGATCCGTGATTTCTAATAAAATACATTTCAATTCTACCTTAAATGTTACTAACATGGCATGCACTTTCCTTTCAGCAGATTTCTCTAACTTCTTCTTACGCTTTAGACTATAGAAGTTTCTTCTTAACTCTATAGTTGTGGCATTTTGTGGTTTCAAATCCATCCAAGAATGCTGTGCTATCGAGGACTTTTCTATTCCCACATTGAACGTGAGAGCAGCATGATTATATAGAATGCGTTTCCTGTTATTTGGCCTCTCGACATTTCCAGTATGCTCTATAGCGGAGCCTGGAAGGGGTTTTGTATGTATTTGAAATCACTTGCAAAAGAAAAGCAGGTCTGGAATCTCATCTTTTTTCTCTAGGGATCCTCTATGCTCTAAATTGACATCAACACATGATAGAAATTGGTTACTCCCTGATACAGTCATTCAGGAATTTTTGCTATTTTAAGGCCTATTATTATTTCCAGCAGTTGCTACTTCATCATTCAGCAAAATACAGTCATCCAGAACTTCCTGACATATCAGTAGTTCTGTTCTGGGCCTTAACTCCCCAGTAGCAGCCCTGCCACTTAACACAGAAATGACAGGAACAAGAGTTCGCGGGCCTGGCTCTGAGAAGAAATGGAGCCCACTGTGCTTCCATCCTTCGTGCTTTACTTTTCCTGAGAGTCTGGGTTTGAGCAGGCTTATTTACACGAAATCAAGCAGATACCCAGCCTCTATTAGCCCTACTGCATCTGCGGCTTCTTTTTGTACAAAATGAAGGAATGTGAACAACGAAGAAAGTGAAGAAGAGAGAAGCAAGACAAAACACGTAGAGTTTGTTGCAAAATACGCAGGAGCAAAGAACAGAAAAGATGAAGAGAAAACTATGAGACTATAGTAATGAATAAATAGGAGAGAATTAGGGAAAATGGGGCTCTTTCTTTTTGCCTTCTAAAAAGTATTTGAATGTTACAGAATTTCTTTAATTTTATATGAGGGAACTCAATGGAATGAGGATTTTTTTTTTTTAATTACTCTTTTTTTTCTGCCCATTATGCTGGTTCACTATAGATTTGACATCCATCTAGTTGCTAAATTGATGCTTCACAGGACATAATGCTCGCTAATAGCCTGATCCTACATTCTTCCTATAAATGCCTTTGTTTTATTTTTGAGGTTTTTGAATCTCCAAGGTTTCAAAGCATGGATAACTGACGATTCATTAACTTAAGTACTAATGAGTTTCTCAATAAAGGTATGTATGGATGTAGCCTTACATACATAAAATTTTAACCAACTTCAGAGAATAAATCAACCGAGCATGGGAGGAAAGGGCATGGGAGAGCTCTGCAGCTGTGAGGACTTTTGTAAAAAATGGAATTGAAAAGGGGTCATTTTAAACCATAGTTTACTGCATTATCAGTTTCTTGTATGTATTACAGACTGATTCTGAGCTGTTGTTTGCTTAGATGACTAAGTTGTCATTTTTAATTAGCTTTTGTTTTTTTTAAAGGCTAATTGCTTTTTTAGAAAAATCAAGATCACTTGATCGCTAATGACAAGAGTACCATGGTTATATATTTTTTAAAGAAAATTCCCAAACCTACCTAATTATACAAAACTATTTTCCTTTGATTTTTTTTTTTACAGTAAAGTACATATTTTTAAAACCAGAAAAACATATATTTACTAATAATATTAGTGAAATAAAATGTCTTGTTTTTGGCAAGAGGATCACTGCTAACATATTTAACAAAACATAAACAAACATTTTGTGGTTCTATTTGGCTTTAAAATATACCTTATATCTCCATTTTCTTATAACTATCGTAATTTTCTAGACAAATGTACTATAGCAACCAAATAAATATGTTATATATAAATGTGTCTTTACTGATGCCTCCTGTTGGTAGGTATATGCTATAAGGATTTTCCCTGTCTAGATCATATCCTGAATTGTGCTGTATCGTCCATATTTTCTTATTGTTGGAACTTACTGTATACAATGTTCAGTTGGAGGGATAATATTAGGGTATTGTTTTTAGCTGTAGAACAGAGATTTTCTTTCTGTAGAGCTAATTGGTTCACAGATTAAACAGATGATTTGGCTTATTTCCACTCTAAGAAGCAGTCAGCTACATTAAACACCCTGGATCCTTAAATTCTCCTGGACTACTTGCAGGGTGCAAATTTTCTGAGCACTTACTACATGGCAGGCGCTGTTCACAACAGTGGACAAAACAGACAAAACCTGCTGTCCACAGGGTCTTCTATTCTAGCGGGAGAAGACAGATTATAAATAGGATGAATAAGTAAATTAAGTGGAGTATTAAAAGGCCATAATAGTGTGAGGAGAAAGTGAAACAGGGAGGATAGAGGTGCAGGTGGGTGTAGGAGAATTGCAATTTTAAATAGGGAGGCCTTACGAAGAAGGTGATATTTGAAGAAAGATTTGAAGGAAGTGAGCCATAGGGATATGTGGGGGAAAGCACTGCAGATAAAGACAACTGCAGGTGCAAAAGCCCAGGGGTAGGAGTGTGCCTGGTGTCTTCGTAGAAGAGCAAGGCCACTACAGTATGAGAGCAGTGAGCCAAGGAAAGCACATAAGGAAATGAGGGTAGAGTGATAAGGTGGGGTGAATCTTAGGGGGCCCTCTCGGTCCTCAGAATGATTTTGACTTTTACTCTTCAGGAGATAGGAAGCAGGAGAATGTCAGAATCTCGCTTATGGTCTAACAAGAGCATTCTACTGAGTAGTGACTAGATGGAGCAGGGCAAGCTAGAGGCTGAGGGATCATTTATGAGGCTAGTGCGATGGTCCAGGCTCAACGAGAGAATTTTATCAATTGTCTGTAATGTTTCCCCAGTCATCACAGTTGAGAACTTCTGTTCACTACCTTCACAGAGAAAATTATGGTCAAGCGTTGAGAAGTCACCCGAAGCTCTCCATGTGACTCCATTCTTCACATTTTCTCCTAGCACAGGAATGGCCACAGGGAAAGCCTTCTATCAAACTCTGTGACATTTTGGTAAATATATAATTATACATGCAGCATCTTCATATGTTCTTTTCAGCAACCAATTAATATAAACCAGATGTTCAGTGAGCCAGAATACACTCTGGAGGCTGTCCTGAGAAAGTAAAGACACGTTGATTTAGAGTGCACACCTGCAGTTCTTGCTGCTGTGTGCTGCTGCTGCTGCAGCTTTGACATCAGCTGCTTAAGGGAAGACTCAGCTTCCAAAATCCTCTCTTGTTGATTAAGCAGAGGAACTCTGGGTCAACCAGGTCATCTAATCACCTCATTGCAAAGCACAGAGAATCAGGGAATGGCATCTTCCTGTTAGAGGTCGCTAAACCCCACCTGCTGTTTAACATGATCTACTTACTTTATAGTGAGCTTGAAACAATCACCTCTAGTTATTTGTGGAAATAAAGACTCAGAAAATGTAAGAACAGGTAGGAGGATTTGAAAGGTTGTGAGTAAAATGTCACCTTGCTCTGCTCTCCCCATAAGCCAAGGAATACAAGATTTCACTTTAAAAAAGATCGTGTATGTAAGACATTTAAAACAGAGATAAAGAAAAATGGCTTTATTAAATCAACAAATAGTCAATGGAAAAGATAGAAATCTTGGGATTTAAATTGTTTATGAGAATAATCTCAAAGAATATCCAAAGGAAGCACTAAACACGGCTTAGATCAAAAGTGTTTTTGTTGTTTTTAAAAATTGCCTTGTTTTGCTGCTTAAGAGCTGAGTGGAACTTTATAATTGGTGAAATATGCTTAGTTAGAACATTCTTCTTAAACATGAAACATCCAATAATTATAGAGAATATTGGCAATAATTACATTCTATGTTAAGCCTTGATTTTTTTCAGATTTTAGTTATATCCATACAAATCAATATATCTAGATTGTAATATGAAATTTGTTTCTAATAATATTTTGTTAACAAAGATTTTGTTAACCCATCACCCATTTTTCATTATTATTGGTTCTTCTCTTGTATAAAGAAATTGCGATTTCATATAAACCATACAATGTCCAAGGTGGAGTATTTATACACCTAGTAAGGCAGGCAATTTGGGTTCTTTTTCTCTTGGTCAGGATGAACTTGGACTTCCTTCTTTTAATCAAAAGCCCAATAATATTTTGGTAATGAAAGTGATAGGTAGAAAAAAGCTTCGTATTTTAGGCCATAGGAGAAAACATACCTATATAGAGAAGAATTGTAAATGGGGATTCTAGAATATGCATTCTCTTAGGATAGGAAAGTTAGGGTTGTCTTCAGGGCTGTCCGGTCCTCCTCTTGATGTAGCTATGGGTCCTGGAAGAATACTCAGCCTTGCTGAATTTCTCTACTTCCCTTAGTAGAAATCACTTGGACCTTGTGTTCTTCCGTTTCCTCTTCTAATTAAAATAGAATAATAGCATCTTCTTCCACAAATATGAAGGGTGATATAAATGATAATGTTTTATTTTTTAATCTCTGGACAAGATAAATGACTTGAGGACAAGGAAACGCCTATTTTTTTCTTTCTTTCTTATAAGAAAAAAAGAAAGAATTAATTTCATTTGAAGAAACCCAGATGTCCTCAAATAGGTCCTGTGTGCCAAAAGGGTTCTTTAGAAATTCTCTGATGAGTCAAAATTCCAAGGTTCTTTCCCATGTTGGCTTGTGCGGTTCCCTAATATTGCTTTGAGTTGGGTCAGAGCGATAAGTCGTCTCTCACTAAAATGTTCCTACAATCCTCTCAGTTGTCAGTTGATTCCCTGAATCCAGAAAATCTTATCCTAATAAGTTGTTTTTTATTTCCCACTGATGCCTGAGCAGAGCCATAAACTAGACAATGAAGGGAACAATATTTGCATGAATGTCAACTGACTCAGATACTAATTGGTAATATCTGTGTGCAGTAGTTCTCTTCAATATATGTTATATTATACTTAACTAGTCTCCTGTCTAGGATATCAGACACTATGCATTTGGACAATATTTGTTATACTTTGTTTAATTATCTTTTATAGATTATCAATAGAGCATTTTAAAAATGAATGAAAAGTGTGTGCAGAGTGCTGTTCCATAACTGAATGCTTGTGTATAATTTTCTCCTTGGTAAAATTTCCCAGAGACCCATTTCTGAAGTAGTCATTTAAATGATAGTGATCTTTGGATGATGCTGTTAGGATTAGATAATAAGGGTATGACTCATAAACATGTCATTTAAACATGGGAACAAGTAACTAGAACCCATTCTCTAGCCAAAAACCTCTCATTTTTATGGGTTTTCCACCCCCACATGAATGGCATACACCTCCAGTCTTTGAACTGGCAGGTTTTCTTAGAAAAATGACCCATTCTATGATGAAGAATACCTAAATCCCACAAGTAAAAGAAGCAGCCTGTTATTACTCTTCCTGTTCAGCACATGAAAAGCAGAAGAATGTGAGAACCAGACCCAACCTGTAATTTGGTAGCCAAACAACAGATCTGTGCTGTAACAGGAAAAATAAAAATATAGCTCTACTTTGGTATTCTTGGCTGGTCTGCCCTGGAGGAGGAGTGAAACTTTGCTTGATTTTCTTGCTTCCATAACAGTGTTCCTGTCAGCCACTAGATTCCAACCAAAGAAGCTTGTGCACATGGGGAGCTCAATGTTTGCTTCCATTCCAAGGACCGAGATTGAGGCGTATATGGTATGTGTTTGCTCTGTCACATATAACGCCTTCCTCTACTGATGCACTCCTCCTAAGTTCATTTTTTAGGGTTCAACTGTTTTAGGCTGTACTTTGTTTTCTCTTTAAGTAAGTGATAAAAGGTAAACTGAGACATTAAAATTTTCAAGAGTTTATTTGAGCATATATCAATTTGAATTTGGCAGCGCAAAGGTGGTTAGAAGTGCTCCACCAAAGGAGCTAGGGGAGAATTTTTATAGAGAAGGCAAGAAGCCAAGTAAGGAAATTATTTGATTGGCTGTAGCTCAAGCAGTTGCCTTAATTGGGAAAGCCTATTTGGCCATTTGTGATTGGTTGTTCTTAACTGTCGTTTTCGTGACTTTGAGTGCATTGGCTCTGGCTTAGATTTTTGTTTGCTTACGTAGGCTACAAGGCATTAGAGCCACCTCAGTCTAACGGCCTCCTTGTTTAATTACTTTAACAAAAGGAACACAGTTACCTCACTATTGAAGTAATCAAAGTTCCTCACATCCATGATTGACTACAACTTGCTTAGTGACAGAAAGGACAGATCTTCCTAGTTCAGTCTACAGTGCAATAAAAGGGAGATTGATGATAGTCCTTGTCTTATCAAACCATGGACATATGTTGACCCTTTTGAGAAAGGTAATACCATATTTGGATCTATAATTATGTACACACACATACCTATACACATATACACACATAAATATACACATGTGTATACACACATATATGAATATATACATATATATATATATATATCATGTAACTGGGAATATTCATATTTGTCTTAGTCTCTATAACAATGGCAACAAAAAAAATGAAGACAGTGTTATTATTCTCTAACCGTCATCGAATACAAGATTTTTCTCATAGATAAGTGAGGAAAGGGGAATTTGACACAGTTGTAAGAGAAATAGCTTTTAATCCACACGAAGTCCCCAAAGCACAAATCATTCCATCAAAATGCTGGGAATCTGAAGCTCCAAAGAAAGACTTGGTGCGTGGCCAATAGTTCTTTATCTGGTAAGTCCTCTGAGTCAAACCAGGTCTTTGATTCTTAGGCCAATGAGTTCTGCTTATTCCAGGTTGCCTTGTAACACGGGGTGTTTGGATCCCAGTTTGCCTTGTAACCTGAGGCATAAACCTGCTGGTTTCTTATTTCCATTCCACTGCCCTTTTTATCGAGTAGTGTGTATATACTAATAGAACCTTGGCACTCTAAAAATATGTGCAAAATTGCTTCCATCATTAAATAGAATTGTATCAACATCATGACAAAGTTTTGTGTGCAATATGCATTCACAAGACAGTATCACAAGATAGATATTAAAGTATTTTCCTGATAGATGGGAAATCTAATGA